>NC_069499.1:1336217023-1336382023 GCF_027579735.1 Bombina bombina
CTTTCAAGTCTATAAGCAGCATTATTACCCCAGCTGTGATTCTATTGTTTAGAAGTCAAAATGAAGTTTCATGATTCAGATAGAGCTTACAATTAAAAATAATTAACACCTTTAATAGGTTTATTTTGCTGAAACGTCCATGTGTCTTAGGAGCCTGTGAGTATCTTGAGCACTATATGGCAGATTTGCTGCAACAATATTTGTAACAATGTTATAAATACAATGCTCAAGACGTGCACACTCCTAATCCTACCTAGGTATTCTTTTATGGAAAGGAGCTACGTTTCAACAAAAGAAAGAGGTACATTTGCTAATATTTGTACACCCTCCATTTGTTGTATTTCCTACTCTATAAAAGCTATCTAACCTATATCAAGGTACAGTAGTCTAAAATGCCCTTGTTCTCACCGTAACTTAAAGTCTAGTCAAAATTAAACTTTCTCTTGCTATCTTTATTTGATACAATCCAGTATTGTTTATAACTGTGTATATGATTGAATCATATATACTTGGAGTCCCACTAATGCGGTTAAACACAGGGTTAAATGAATGTTCAATAGACGTTTTTCCCAAGAATAAACAAAATCAAAAGAACAAAAAGCTTACCACTCATGTAACGGTTCCTAAGGAGTCTAGATAATATGTTTGTAGAGTCCTCCTGTTATGACAGGCAACCACTCACCCTCACAGTGCAGCGTGTAACGCCGAAATCACCTGTAGTGTGTAAAGCCTCGCTCTGATGCCGGCAACTCGTCATCCAGCACGGCTAAGCCAATGAGATCGCTGGGATCCTCCACACCCCCACAGCAATACAAAGAGAACAGTAGCACCAAAAGACAATTGCGATCTCACCAGAAGAAGCAAGGAGAGGTGGTTTAAAGTATAAAATATTCCATTTTTTTCATTAGTTTAAAAACGACAAAAGGCACAGCATAGCAGAGGATACAGCTGACGCGTTTGCTGCCTGATGAATTGCCCCTAAGGCAGGAAACGCGTCAGCTGTATCCTCTGCTATGCTGTGCCTTTTGTCGTTTTTAAACTGATGAAATAAATTGAATATTTTATACTTTAAACCACCTCTCCTTGCTTCTTCCGGTGAGATCGCAATTGTCTTTTGGTGCTACTATCTTCATTTGAAAAAGCAGGAATGTAAGCATAGGAGCCGGCCCATTTTTGGTTCAGAACCTGGGTAGCAATTTCTGATTGGTGTCTGAACAAAAAATGGGCTGGCTCCTTAGCTTACTTTCAAATAAAGATACCAATTAGAAAGTTGCTTAAAATTGCATGCTCTATCTGAATCATGAAAGTGTAATTTTGACTAGATTATCCCTTTAATCAGATGTCCAATGCACAGCAGGCTTATAGCGATAGCTTTAGTTACAAGCAACTCATTCATGGTCTTGTACAATATACTACTCTTTTGACCATCAGGGGTTAAAGGGACAATAAAAAGGGCCATAGTAGTTAAAAAATTATATGTTCTAATCCGTTGATAGGATGTAATTTTATGACTATCAATCCTACACTAATGTGTGTCTAACCCTTGCAAAAGGGTTAAACACACAGTAAAAGTGTCATTTGGAACCTGCAGGGCACTGCTGATCCAGTTAGACTAGTGCTGCTGAATGGATCAGCAGCATGTTCTACTTGAGACCAGCAGTGCACCGCGGGTCCCGGGTAGCACTTCTACTGTGTGTTTAATCCTCTTGCGGCATTATACACACAGCAGTCTAGGGTTAAGAGTCTTAAAATTACAACCTCTAATGCTTTAGAGCACGTCATTTTTTGACTAATTTGGCCTTTTGAGCACAGGAAGACTTGCGCTAAAAAACTATTTTCTAAAAGAGAATCTTTTTTTTTACTGAATAAAACAAATATTTTCAGTGTAAGGTGTCTATATCCGCCAATGACCATTAAAGAGTCCCGGGCCCCGTTGTATACAGTTATGCACATTTTTACATTTTTAACAGCTTTTATGTTTGTTTGTTTTTTTGCAAACAAAATCTTAACGTTTAATTGCTAACATTTTGCTACAAATTTTTGTTGTTGTTGTAGTATGTCCCTTTAAGTTAAAACATGGCAGTGCCCATTATTTTATGGAGCCTAAAGCTCTGCATTTATTTTTTTATTAGTTAAACAAATGATATAATAAAATTATATATTTATTTTGAATACATAATTATTTTTATAATTTATTTAGTGCTTAATGTCCCTTTAAATCCCTTTATTTCCTGTAGCCATGTGTTGCCTTTCAGGTCACTTGGACAGCTAAAGATCATTAGCTGAGGTCAATCAACCTCTTATTATCACATTCCATTGCGCAGCAAGAATTCCAATTGCATGTTCTGGAGCACCGTATAGTATGGGGCATTAATTATATATGTGTTATTACAGTTGCTTGTCAGGGTAAAGTTTATTGTTAAACATATTTTTGCTTCTAGCCCCCAAGATTAAATCAGTGAGCCACACAGAGTTGTTTTGAAGACATATTTACTGTACAGTCATATAATGGATTCACTGTTGGCCTAATACATAGATTTTTACATACTCATTTTTTATCAGAATAATTTATTGCTGTTGCCATATATGTACAACCATCATTGGAGATAAAATATACACAGAATAATGGGAAAGCAAGGGATTTTCCTGAGTTATAGGTCTCCTTTGGTTCACTGAAAACATTAATTACATAGTTCAGTAATATTCCAGCTCTGGATCTGTTTCCCATAAATCACCTTCTGGACTATGTGATTGCTGTTTATAGGATCCTTTTTGTGAGACGAGAAAGGAGGTGGCACAGTGGGAGAAGTGGCTAATCCGTTGGTATTTTTAAACTCCCTTTTAATTTGGTGCTATCAAAGATTGGTCAAGGCTGTGTTTTCAACCTTAGATCTCAGTAGGGGAGCAATTCAATAAATTTGATGGGTGTTAAGGCACAAGGAATTGTGCAACTCAATAAAAGGTATCCCCCTCTGAGCTATGCAGCTGGGATAAAGGTGGTATTGAGCTAACTGTGAAAAAGACAGGAAGCAAATGTAGTCAGTTAGACCTTTAATGATTGAGATGGATTGAAACGGACACTTTCAAGCTCTCTCTTCCTCACTTCATGCTTGTCAATCCATTTCAGCCATTAAAGGTACGTTGCCAAGCTCGTTTCTGATATCATTTAGAAATACTGGATAGATAATAAAGGAGCACGGAAGAGTAAAGTAATTGAGGCATTTGTCCCACCATAAGTAATGAAACGCTAAAAAGCGCCTCCTCCTTTAATATTTATCTAATTTTGAAGTATGATCCTTTGCAGGTCCTCAGATCTGACCTCAGAAAATAGGGGGATGCTGATTGGTGCGTCAGTTAAGCTATAACTTGTCTACGGAGCATGTGCACAAAAATGCAGGGCTCTATGTTCCAAGATATGCCACAGTGTTGTGCAAGATGGGCTGATCACAAAGAAAACTTTTTTCATATTGCAATAATTGTATGCTTATTATGATAAATAGCCCCATTTCTACACAAACTTTTGTGTCCCTTTAATCACCAATAAATACGTAAATTCATTAATTCATTCATTTATAAAGCTGCAGAGTTCTCACACTAATAATTTACAATAGTCACACACTTTGTTCTGTCACAAGATTGCACAATTGATTCTCAGTCTCCTTTTTCCGTATGGGCTATTCACTAAAGCCAACCTTTACAAACACCCTTACCGGACTCCTAACAAAGGCCTAAATTACAAGTGGAGCCCAACCTTTAGCGCAGGATGTGTTATCCATATTGAGACCCTAAGCTAAGAATATTGCAACTGGGGTATTACAAGTGAATGGTAAAAAGGTTTTTACCATAGAATCTTAAAGGGACAGTCAACACCGACACAACTTAATCCCATACCTTAGATCCACAAAAAAAGATGCGCCTGCACCGCATCCCATGTTCAATACCACTAAGGTTATATTTGTAATCGTCCAAAGCACATACAGTTTTATCCTGTAGATATGGCCGCCAAACCCCTCCCCCTCCTCCTCCTTCTCTATTGAATTCCATGCTCGTTCACGATGATGCTGTTCCTTTGCTAATGCACATGTGCATTATAAATTATGTCTGCTCGCAAGCAGAAATAGAAAGTGCAGCTGCAAATCACTGTGAACGCGTGTGAAGAATCCAACTGAGGGTTGGATTCTAATTGGCGGATGCCTCTTAAATGAAACTTACTACGTAATGGTGGGGGGAGTTTGGCGGCCATATCTACAGGAGAAAATCGTATGTGCTTTGGACGATTACACATATAATGTTAGAGGTATTGAACATGGAATGCGGTGCATGCGCAACTTCTTTTGTGGATCTAAGGTATGGGATTAAATTGTGTCGGGTGTTGACTGTCCCTTTAACTCGGACACAGTTGTTTTAGCTCTCCCTGTACTTTGAATGTATATTGCAGCAGGGTGCATTATTATCCCTGACAACACAAGTCAAATACTGAAAAATTAAGCATACTTAGAAACCTGAAGTGTTAAATATATACATGACAAAACACATGTATAATATTATTAAATAAAGTATTTAAAAAGTGTTGGAAGGGCTCAAATGTGTATATATGTGTATGTAGGTGTATGTACATCTGTATGTATGTGTTAAGAGTTTTTAGAAAATTATAGTTTAAATGTTTATGAAGCACTCCACTATTTGACCTTCATCTTAATGCACCTTCGCTTAGCACTCAAGCAATAGCCACCATGAGTTTTTTAGTGTGCCCCATATAAGACTATTATGTGATGGATTTAGAGCATCTGTGTTAGCCGACATCTAGTTGTTGCACCCTAGGCTTTCGCTGGAGCGATAATATATTACTTTTAACTGTAATATGAGTAGGATTGGCTGGTGTCAACCAGAGAGTCCTGTATTTCAAAAAGCTGTCCAGTAAAATCTGTACAAAAATTTTGGCCACTTAAATGTCCACTGAGTGGCAGCTACATTTTAAATGTGTTTCTATGCATTACACATTAAAGTTTGTGAAAGCGCCATTTTTTGACCACCTATATAGTCCCAGTCACCTAATCAGGTGTCCAACATTTTTTTGGTGAACAGCTGGAAACCCTACATTTGAGTGCAAAAAGGAAAGCTATTGATTTAACTTGAGGGGCTAGCACACAATAGCGCTAAGATGTTTGCTATCCCCTGGTAATCTAGGCTAAAATGTGTGACTGGCCTCTCAACATTGTTTGTGTTCCTAGTTTATGCACATATCTATATACAAATGTGCAATGTAACTCCTAAATATAGTGTGTCTGGCTTCTTGATATTTCTGCTGGGTACTAAATCTGTTCACCCCATTAAAGAGGGGTTTTGAAAGGGGGTTATATTTGGATCTTTAAGGATTTTCAAAATCGTGAACATTTTTCTAAAGAGATGACAAAAACGCAATAGACTACTATTTAAAGGGAAAGTAAGTGTTTTTTTTTTTTTATCTTTTTATTTAAAAATATTTTTATTGCAGGTAGACATTACAATAACAACAGAGCAGATAATCAAGGACATCACATGAATACATGACAATACATAATCTAAGTAGTGAACATGGCTTACTTGACAATTCACAATTATGTGTGCTATAGATATGATATTCTGTAGTATTCCACTCGACATCTCATAGAATAGAGATATTGTAACAAACCTGTATGTTTTAAGTAATTATTAAGTAGCTTTGGCATGTGGTGATGGACACCATACCTAAGTACACTAGCATGACAGTATAATATTGGTACCGTAATAGGCAACTAATAGTTGTCCTCCTGTCTCACCCAGTCCCACCAGTCTCCAGACTCATCAGCGTAAGAGAAAAATAAGAAAAAAAAGGGGGGGGGGGGGAGAAAGCAAGAGTAGAAAGGCCAAAAGATGGGGGGAGGGGGGGAGGGAAAAGCAGGAAGAAGGGGGGGGGGTCTCTCGTCTGAAATCTCGGTCAGGGGCACCCTATTCAACTGACAGCCGGATGCCCTATCTAAGGTTGTCTTGAAGTCTCAGCAGAGCTGAATCCTCATTCTGAAGCTGTCGCCTCCTATCCTTTTTGTCTTGTTAGGTATGTCTCCCAGGGTTCCCAGATCTGGCTGAACTCTACTTATGGTTTTCTAACCCTATAGACATAGTCTTCCATAGATTTTATGTAATTCGGATACTCCACTACTTCCTGCCACCTGGGAGGGGACGTCTTCTTCCAATTCCTGGCTATGAGCATTTTTATCGAGGTCAGGAGGTAGAGAAGCAGGGAACACTTGGGATTGGGAAGTTTTTTAATGCCTCTACACTCGGGATTTGGCCTCTGGCAATCCTAATGTAGAACATACACTCCGGAACTTAGTCCACAAAGGCTGAATTTTGCTGCTTGACCACCAAATGTGTAGCGGGGTACCCATCTCCCCACAGTCTCTCCAGCACCTAGGTGAAGAATCAGGAAACAGTGTGTGGAGCTTAGACGGAACTAGGTGCCACCTAGTGACTATTTTGAAGTAGAGTTCATACATTGTCACGCAATGTAGCGCCGATTTGGTGATTGTGATGGCTCTAGTCCATTCCTGTGTCGTGTATGTCAGTCTCAGTTCAGTCTCCCAAGCCACCATGTGCCTAGTTGCTACAAGGACCAACTCACCTAAGAGGCTTCTATAATGTGTTGTAAGAGGTTTATGTAACTGGAGTCCTGCCTGCCACCTAACCTACCAGACAGTAAGGTTCTGGGTCTTTTCTGTCAAGAAGCCCCACACTTTCATGAGAAACCCCAATCTCAAAAGCTCAAATTGCATCTGAGGGGAGAGATCGAACCCAGTCCCCATTTCCTGATAGGTAAGAAGATGCTCATTTAGATAAAAGTTCTTCAATTGAGCAAATTCTACTCGCCTCCAGCTGTGCATCCGCATATTAGGCAAACCTTGGAGTAATGCAATAATGGGATGGATCGGCGAGGGGTGGGGGGCAATCAACGGGTTATGCCGTAGCTTGTACCAGGTTAGTTGACATCCCTTAATCAGTTTGTTAGAGACGGTAACTTTCGTGGCTAAATGTGGGGGGGAGCAACAAAAGCTCTGACAAGTCAATATATGACGGTAAGGACGCCTGTTCCAGCTCCCTCCACCTCGTAGGTGGGAGATCCCCTCCCCATGCCGAGACATGAGAAATCTTGGCTGCCACATAGTACAAACGTACACATGGTAGACCCAGTCCTCCCCTTTCAACAGGAGCCTGTATGGTAGTTGCCGCAACTCTGGGTCTCTTATTGTTCCAAACATAGGCATTAAATATAGCCTGAAAGTTAGTAAGTTAGTATCCATGCTGGGACTGGGATCGGGATGCATCTAAAGATGTATGTCAATTTAGGGAGGATCATCATCTTCAGGGCTGCAATCCTACCCATTCAAGATATCTCATCGTACTTTCTAGATTTCAGCATCCTATCTATCTCTTTTAGAAGGGTATCGTAATTATCTTGGACGACTAGCTCCTTGTCATGAGACAGGAACACCCCTAAGTGCCGAATTCCTCTAAGCGACCAATGGAAAGAATACGTTTTCCTGAGATATCGTTGCTCCACCTGGTCTATGTTCAATAAATAGGCCTCTGTTTTTGTCACATTAATTTTATAGTTGGAGATCCTGCTAAATGCGTCTATTAAAGACACTAAAGAAGGGAGCGACGTTGCCGGCTCCATTATGAATAGCGTCAGATCGTCTGCAAATAGCGCCAGTTTTTGTATCGTGTTGTGAATTTGGAGACCCTGAATCTTTTTTTCTTGCCTAATTGCTTCTGCCAGTGGCTCTATCACTAGAGCAAAAAGCAGTGGGGATAGAGGGCACCCCTGTCTGGTGCCATTATGTATCTGGAATCTGGGGGAGCAAAAACCCAGTCCCTTTATCACCGCCGTCGGCCCAGAGTACAAGGCCGCGACCGCCTCACAGAAAGGATGTGGGATCCCAAAAGCTTTCAGAACCTCAAACATGTACTCCCATCCCACCCTGTCGAACACCTTTTCAGCATCTAATGACAGGGTGAGAAGGGGCAATCCCATGTCAGCCGTCTCCAAAAAGATGTCAAGTAGCCTACGGGTGTTATCGGTACCTTGCCTTCCCTGAATGAATCCAACCTGATCGAGGTGGACTATAGATGGTAAGTGACGTCCCAATCTAGTCGCTAGGATCTTTGCGTAAATTTTAACATCTACATTAATGAGCGAGATAGGTCGGTAGCTCTCACACAATGTGGGTTCGCTCCCTTCCTTAGGGATAGTCAAATGTTGGCCTCCAAGAATTCCTGTAGGAATTCTCCCTTCTCCATTACTCCACTATATAGCAGAAGGGGTGACAGTAACTGAGAAAAAGTTTGGTAGAAGAGTCCCGTAAAGCCATCTGGGCCTGGAGCCTTATGTGGCTTCAGGGTAAGGATGGCCGCTTGAACTTCCTCAAGTGTAATGGGGTTGCTCAAGTCTGTAACGGCGTCCTCGCTCAGGGTAGGAAGGTGCAAGGGTGTCAAGAATTGATTTATCTTGCTCTTGCTAGATTCAGATCTGTGTGTATCCCCCTCCAGATTATAAAGTGAGGAGTAATACTCAGCGAACGCCCTACCTATGGCCCTGGGCGTGCGCACCAACCCCATCGCTGTCTTGATTGCCGAAATCCTGCTCTGCGCCGTACGGTCTCTAAGTTTATGTGCTAATAGCCTGTCTGCCTTATTTCCCTTACAGTAGTATAACTGCTTGAGACGAAACAGGTTGGCTTGTACTCACGAGAGTTCTCGTTTATTTATTTTGTCTCTGAGGGTTTCCACTTGGCAAGCAAGGGCAGGGTTAGGGTCTTTTTTATTTGCAAGTTCAGACTGTCTGAGGTCCGCATATAGCTTGGCTAGCGAGATCTTGTTTTTCGATCTCAGATGGGCATTTTTTTTCAGAAAGTGGCCTCTTAAATAGGCCTTAAGGGCCACCCAGAGGATTTCCAAACTCGTGTCCCCTGTATCATTATGTTTAAGAAACTCCTGGATAACCTCTACTAGGTGGCGAACCTCAACCTCTGACAGACAGTAATCTGGCAGCTTCCACACCAGTCTGCTTTCAGGGGGCTGTAAAAGGGAGAAGCTAACGCTCACCAGATCATGGTCAGACCAGGGACAGACCCTAATATGCAGAGTATGGAATTTATCGAGGGTCCAAGAATCGCACAGAAGATAATCTATGCGTGCATATGAGTTGTGTGGCTTAGAGTGGTGTGTATAGTCCCTTTCAGTTGGGGATAAGCATCTCCAAATGTCATATAGTCCGTATTGGTACATAAGTTTATGTAGGGCGTTAGATTGGGTGGTTAGATTATGGTCAACTTGGTGCCCACCCATCACATTCTTATCTAATACAGGGTCCCACACTAAGTTTAGGTCTCCCCCTATCAGAAGATGTCCCCTCTTAAGCTCATCCAAGAGTCTCAAACACAGTCTTAAAAGGGGATTTGTTTCGTATTAGGTGTATAGATAGATGCTAAAGTACATAGGATCCCATTTAGAGTGCAGACAACAATGATATATCTACCTTCTGGGTCCCGCTCCACATGGTCAATCACACAACATATATCTCTATGAACCAGAATGGCTACTCCCCGTTTCTTTTCTGAGTATGAGGCTAGTTCGCAAACTGGGTAATAGATCGAACTCTTAAGCTGCCTAGTGTCCCGTTCCCAGTGCGTCTCTTGAAGGAATGCTAGGTGTAGCCTGTGTGCGAGTAAATAACTAAATAGGAGGCTTCTCTTAGTAGGGGAATTAATTCCCTGGGATATTAAGGGTAGCTACCGTGATAGGGGCCATGTGGTCAAATATCTGGGGTCCTCAGAGGGAGCTCTGTATCTGGCGAGGAGAAGTTCAAATTTGGCAGGGAAGGGGGGATGAGTAGTATGGAAAACGCCGGGGAAGGCGGGAGAATAGAGACAGGGAATAAGAGAAAGAGGAGCCACTCATGAGTCGTGTCAAGAAGAGTTCCTAGAGTGAAGTGCCCAAAAGGTTATCAACAACTAATTTATAGACTGTCAAAATCTGTCTAGTGTACAGCGATGTGTATGTATACACTATCTCAATTAGTGGTCTCTCTGTTAGTATCAGAGAAAACACAACTATATATGTGGGGGGGAGATGCTGGCATGAGAAGCCCAGCCCCAGTCAGCTTTTCTGTTGTGTGCTTTGGTAGGTCAATATATGTATAAGTGGTTTAGTCTTGTTTCCTCCATGGGGCAATATGGTCGGTTCTCTTTTTCTGTCGCCATGCATAGTACATAATTGGAGGGAAGTGAGGTCTCCTCTCTTCTACCTGAGGGTCTCCCTCTAGCTGGTGTCTGCTAGGATGTGAGTAAGGTTGATCTAACTGTCAGTACTCGGTAATGACTAGATACATTTGTATTACGAACAACAATAAGTTATCTCAGTCTAGTCAATTAACTTTGGCTAATGTCCACAGGCTGTCTAGTTATCTTTCCAACATGCCAATCCCTCCACTCTATACTCTTGACATGTCTTTCAAGATCAATAAACAACATGAGTTACGTAACAAATAATTAACTTAGGTTAGTCAACATACATATAACAAAAATAACAGTAGACAAAACATTCAACATTCAACATTCAAGGCTATTTGAACAAAATTCACGTAGGTGGTGAAAACATTGTTAACATTCATCTCTGTTTTAAGTTAGCTAACATGTGAACCTAGGGGGAGAACAGATGTCGGCCTCTAGCATACTTAAGCTTGTATGCCTCTAATGCAACTGTGGCATAGGGCCTCGCAGGTGTAAGTGTTCCAAGTTATCAGAATGGCCTCACTGTATCATAAATGTATATGTATAGGATAGCAAGTCAACTGAAATCTAGGGGTCGGTTGCCATATTTGTTATTTGTTTCCAAAGTCCGAAAGATGGGAGCAGTTTGGGAGGAGAAGTAACGCTCCTCCCTAGTACCATATTAGACATGGGGTAGTGGCCACCAATCCTCTATGACATGGTTATAATAGGCTATACTCAATGTTATGAGACACATCAGCTGTCACAATATTGTAGCAACCCAAAGGGAGGGAGAGGGGGGGGAAAAGGAGGGGGGAGGGGAACAAGAACAAGCAGATAAACATATACAGAAATTACAATCAAGACTATTATAACCTCTCACCCATCTTCAAAAACCCCATGGTATGTTAGACACAGTTCCATAAGTTTAGCGGGAATTTCTTTCAGTCAACAAGAGAAGACGAGGAGCACTAAGGAAAAAAACATGGTAAGAAAAACAAAGAAATCGTCTACTTCACTATTCCTCAATCTCCAGTGTCCCTTATATCATAGCCTTTTTCCTGAAGCTGTGGGGATTTTTTTCTGGTTATGCCCAACTCTCTGAGGGAGAGGTCGCCAGTCTGGCGCTGACGCTCTCAGGCCCCCTGTATTATCAGATCTCTGGCGTGGGTCCACTGGATCCTGAGCCACAAATCCCCATCGCTGTAGCAGTTCTCTAGCTTGCTGTGGGGAAGAGGCAATGAACTGGGTTCCATCTTTTGATATATAAAGTTTAACTGGGAATCCCCACCTGTATTTTATAGCTTTGTCCCGTAGTATTTTGGTAAAAGGCTGGTAGAGGCGGCGCAGGTGTAGCGTGTGCAGGGAGAGATACTGGAAGATTTGTACTTCAGCATATTGTTCCGGTAGAACCTTTCCTCCTGCCAGAGCTTTAAGAAGTTTCTCCCGATAGGTATAGTAGTGCAGTCGGGCTATTACATCTCTGGGCTTATCTCCTCTTGCAGTCCGCGGCCACAAGGCCTGATGTGCTCCATCAATTAAAATTTCCTGTGCTATCCCTGGGCCCAGGATAGTTGTGAACATGTCTTGCAGGTATTTTTCAAGATCTGGCGGGGACACCGTTTCAGGGATAACCTTTAACTCGATTGTTGTTGCGTCGGGTTCGATCTTCTAAGTCCGCCAACTTCACCTCTAAATCTGTTATTTGCTCTGCAAGGCCCTGAGAGTAGCTAAGTAGGTTAGACTGATCTATCATTAAGTCCTCCTGTTTTGTGCTCAAGGGCATCTGTTCACTCCCCTATAGTTGCCATATCTCTCTTTAGATCAGCATGTCCTTTGTCAAATTTTTTGGAGAGGGAATCATGATGTGTAGCCAAGAGTGACTTGATAGAGTCCATTAAATTATTAGAGACTGTGCATCTGGATGCGGGAGCCGGCTGGTAGATTGCGTTAGTGTTGCTCCAATATGCGTATCATTGAGGCTGCTTGCATATGAGCCCTCATCTTCTGATTCAGCTTGCTGCTTTGAGGTGGGTTGGCTAAAATGGTCCACCACCGTACGCTTTGGGGTGGAATGGGGTTTCTGTTTTCTCTTGAATGCTTGGGGCATATTGTATTTCTGTATGGGTAGCGGCATATATTGAGGAAAGAAGTAGCACAATAAAGATTGCTTCTAGTCAGCTGACTGGGGCTTTTGGCATTGAGGTAAAGCTTACATGTCAGAGGTTTTCATTTACTTAGCCCAATGAATGACTGTAGGGGCTCCGGTCTGATTAATACTCCTTTAGAGGACCATACGTGTGGGCCATGGTTGAGGGCCTGACAAAGTAAGGAGCACCCGTAGTAAGGGTCCTCTCACCCAGATCAGTCCCAAGGTTGTGTGAGTCCCTCCCCTGGGGAGTTGTCCCCTATGGACAATGTGGGAAAGGGTGTTGGGGATATGACCCGCAGGCAATCAGGGCCGGCGGGAAAGGGAGGGGAGAGACCGGTGCTGAGGTGCTCAGTTGTGTCTGTTCCAAAGCGAGTCAAAAGGTGTGATTAACTAACCTCCCAGAGGCTGTATGAGCTAGCAATCAGGGGGGGGGGGTAGTTGAGGCATAGAGAGGGGGCAGGTTGTCCTGTATTCATGTATAACAAATCCTCCCTGGACTATCCAGAAGCTAGCTCAAGCGGGTGGTATCCCTATGTAGGTCTAATGTAGCAGGCTATCAATCCTGGGCAGGGTAATAGGTATTGTCAGTCTATGCCCTTATAATTGGCGAGTTAGTAGTTAGGCATATAAGGCCTACCAGCCTGGCATGAGGGAATTTATAGGCCCAAGAAATGGAAGAAAAACAGTTTGACTCACCCCTCTCGAGTAAAAGGCCCCTTCCTTAAAACCGGCTTATGGATGTGTCCTGAGAGAGGCTGGTTCGGTAGTTTCAGGCTTATAATGGTGTAGGCCGCCGGTATAATAATGGAGTGGCGTGGGTCTAGTCTTGTGGCTCCCAGGTTCTCAGAGAGGGAGCAGAGCAATGTAACAGAAGTCCAGGGTTTCCCCACTCTCACCCGGAATACCTCTCTGGGCGCTAGTAATGTCAGAAGAGGCAAGATGGCAAGCTGCATGCGCCACCTTGTTTGCGGTAGGCTCACACCAGATCCCAAAACACGACCGGAGCCGGGTCTAAAGGAGAGTGTAGGTTAGCAGTTAGTGGAAGTGCGGTCCCCGTTAATCAAGGGGAAGTCCAGGGCCGTGTAGTTGTTTGCCAGGACCAGACCCGACTGGGGTTCAGGCAGCCCACGTGGGAGAGATTTTTTCCTGTGCACTCAGTCCTCACCGTATTTCTTGTAGGAGTTATCGCTCCGGAGCGGAGCCCCGACCCTCCGGAGCAGATCTTAAGCAGATGTTCCTATGTAGTAAGGCTATCAGGTCCTTCAGCTGCTCTGCCAGCGGGTTCACTTCTTCCCCCTGTATGGTGTGAGGCGTCCCTGTAGTCTTCTCTCCCTAATTTTCGCCTCTGTTCGACTCAAGCTGCTTAAAAAAAATTACCCCAGGAGCCTAAGGGTATATAGCAGGGTATATATGGTGGTAACTTACGCCTCTATGCCAATTTATTAGATTAAACTAAACTGTATTTGCGGAGCTCTCTACAACTGCGTTCTCACAGCTAGGCAGTTAACTCTGCCCCACCAGTAAGTGTTTTTTGTCCCTCATTGAGAGAGTGATGGGATAGAATTGGGCCTGAAGGCCTGATTGCTCACTGGCTTTATTAGTGGACAGTGACTCATCTCAAAATAAATTATTTTTAAAAAAATGTATGAACATACACGCACACACACAAAATAAGGCCAACTATAATATATTTTAAAATGACCTTCTTTTGGTGCAACCCCCCCCCCAAAAAAAAAAACCTTTGTGTCCCTTTAATTGCAGTTCTTAATTGATGATAAGTGTATATAACAAAAATAAAAAATATTCCTTTAAAGGAACTGGAGACCCAAAATTATGGTTCGTGTTTCAGATACAGCATACAATTTTAAACAACTTTCCAATTTACTTCTATTATCAAATATGCTCAATTCTCTTGGTATCCTTTGTTGAAGGAGCAAAAATACACTACTCAGAGCTAGCTGACAACATTCGGTTGAGCCAATGACAACAGCCACCAATCAGCAGCTATCTCCCAGTATTGCATTGTTGCTGCTCAGGCTAACTAGGTATGTTTTTAAACAAAGGATACCAAGAGAACAAAGCAAGTTAGATAAAAGAAGTTATTTTTTTTGCATTGTAATTCTATGTATTTCTATAAAGTTTTAATCTAGTATTAGTGAATAGAAACTTTGATATTTTTTGGTTCCTGCACCCTCGTCTGCAACACTGAAGCTATTGTACTGCCTCCAGCTACATAATACCCTTATATAAAAATGTAGGAATTAGCAGGGCTGTGTTATTAAATATATTCATGTACTGATATTACATTGGATGCCCTCTGGTCTACACATCATATAAATATTGTCCTTTGGGGATAGCGTTTTGATATGAGACTTTGCAGCAAAGGACTTGATGAATAATCTATGAAGACTTAATTTGGAGAGAGAGGGAATAGTGCTGCTGTCAACTTTGTGTTGTAGCTTCTGGTTATGAACAAGTTGCGCTGTGGCTTTCATGTCTGTAAGTCTACTGAAGAAGGTTGGGGCACTCAGTGGGGCTGTGTGAAGGTGCAGGTAGTTCCTTGAGGGACATATGTTTGAAGTAAATAAACCATCTGTGTATATCATTTGCCCAAATTGTTTTTACTGTCGTAACCCAAATGTCCTTTTGTAGCCTCCTCTCAAGTTAAATGTTCAGTACTTTTAAAATCTATTTGAAATTCCTTTCTTTATCACTCACTAATTTTATTCCCTTCAAGTTGGTGTAGAACTACAAATCTGTTTTGTTCTAAAGGTGTCAGTCGGCATATTGATGTAGTTAAAAAAAGGAGGGTCCTAGATAAATACATAAATAAATAAATAATGCTCCTTTATCCATCATACACACAAAATATAACTCTTAAAAATACTACTTAAAGGGTCATGAAACCCAAAAATTTTCTTTCATGATTCAGATAGAGAATATAAATTGAAACAACTTTCCAATTTACTTCTATTATTTAATTTGCTTACTTCTCTTGTTATCCTTTGCTGAAAACTTTATCTAGGAAAGCTCAGGAGCAGCAGAGAACCTAGGTTCTAGCTGTTGATTGGTAGCTGCATATATATATATATTGACTGTGATTGGCTCACCCATGAGTTCAGTTAGAAACCATTAGTGCATTGCTGCTACTTCAACAAATGATAAGTAGAATGAGAAGAAGAAGAAAATGGATAGCACAGAGCACTCTGAAATAACAATAATCAAACCTATATCTTGGTGAGGATATCCAAGACGAGTAAATAATAAAACTTAACGTTTAATTTGATAAAATTAAAAATATGACAAACAGTGTAGTGTATTAAAACTTAAGACTAAAATTCTGAATACAGAAAGAGCTGGTATGCCACAAAACTAGTATTGCTATTATATATCGAGTCACAATATATAGTTGTAGTACCAATTAAGGAGAAACCATACCTGGCCAACTAGTCACATTGTATGTAACCAATAACAAGGGTTATAAAGTAAAGTGGTGGAGCACATGTGTTTGACCACTATACTAAAATGGTATTATAAACAATGTTAGTCAGAGTCATAAGTCTCACAAAATAATACAGCTACTATATTCAATGTTATTGTAACAAATATTATAGTATCAGGATATTATAGGTCCAAAATATAGACTGGTATCAAGCAAATGCAGTAAACTGAAGGGGCCAGATAAGGAATCTCTGGCTGAAGTGCACCAAAACCTGCTTGCAGATTGCACAACGAAACTATCTAAAAAGAGGATAACCTCACACAAATGAACTATCCCTAGTGCAATACTGGAGCGGTGTAAATCAGTCAGAGTCCCCTGTGAAACATGTTCCAATAATAACTATATTGTGGTGTAAATAACTTATTAGCATGAAGCAATATTAGTGGAAAAATGGCAACCAGCTCTTAGAAAAAGCGCCTGATGCGCATTTCGCCGCACAACGGCTTTCTCAAAGGCTTCATGCTAATAAGTTATTTACACCACAATATAGTTATTATTGGAACATGTTTCACAGGGGACTCTGACTGATTTACACCGCTCCAATATTGCACTAGGGATAGTTAATTTGTGTGAGGTCATCCTCTTTTTAGATAGATTCGTTGTGCAATCCGCAAGCAGGTTTTGGTGCACTTCAGCCAGAGATTCCTTATCTGGCCCCTTCAGTTTACTGCATTTGCTTGATACCAGTCTATATTTTGGACCTATAATATCCTGATACTATAATATTTGTTACAATAACATTGAATATAGTAGCTGTATTATTTTGTGAGACTTAGGACTCTGACTAACATTGTTTATAATACCATTTTAGTATAGTGGTCAAACACATGTGCTCCACCACTTTACTTTATAACCCTTGTTATTGGTTACATACAATGTGACTATTTGGCCAGGTATGGTTTCTCCTTAATTGGTACTACAACTATATATTGTGACTATATATTGTGACTATTATATATATAATAGCAATACTAGTTTTGTGGCATACCAGCTCTTTCTGTATTCAGAATTTTAGTCTAAGTTTTAATACACCACACTGTTTGTCATATTTTTAATTTTATCAAATTAAACGTTAAGTTTTATTATTTACTCGTCTTGGATATCCTCACCAAGATATAGGTTTGATTATTGTTATTTCAGAGTGCTCTGTGCTATCCATTTTTTTCTTCTTCTCATTCTACTTATCATTATTAGTATAGTGAGCACCCCCCATTAAATATAAGTATATTTGAATTTGGGTACGTTTATCCATAAATAATGTCGCTAATAGTGTGACATTTTACTCATGTATTTAAGATATGGGGTCTATTTAGCAACTAATAGTTCTTCCTTTTTCCTTAACATATCATAGTTTCAACAAATGATACCAAGAGAATGAAGCAAATTAAATAATAGAAGTAAATTAGAAAATTTTGTAAAATTGTATTCTCTATCTGAATCATGAAAGAAAAAATGTGGGTTTCATGTCCCTTTAATCTAAAGCACAATTACCATAAAAATGTAAATATACAAATGTGACATACTGAGAGCAAATATAAAATCAACCTTTTCATATGGAAATGTTTTCACTTGGTAGCCAGTGAGTGAGCACATTTTCAGAAATTATACATTAACATTAAGTGCTTAGCTAGATATTTGCCATTGCACCAATATCTTGTACACAAATACACAGTTCACAATATTCCAGGAGACTTTATCCGCCAGGGAGGTCAGTGGGACTTGTTTGTAGTGTCCCACCTAAGGGCCAGATTACAAGTGGAGCGATATTTAACACCCCCGTTCAAGCGTTAATAACTCTGCTAGAAGTAAGCTTTTTGCGCACGCCGGTTAGCGCTCATATTACATGTTGAAAGTAAAACGTTTTCACTCATGTACGAACCCAAAACGCATATAAAAAGCTGAACTTAGAATATCACACGCACGATAACGTATTCCCACATAGAAGTCAATGGAGAAAAAGAAGTGAGGGAAAAACACGCTACTCGCACACAAACCCGATCACATATTCTCAAATGCGTTATCCTGGCATGAAAATATGAATATTTCACATTCCAATGTTCTTCACATAGCAGAATATGTTCTATTTATTCATCAATACATATTTCTACATACATCTGATGGTATTTTAGTACTATATATATATATATACTCCCACATGATTATATATAGGTATAGATATATACAGATATGTATAGGAATATCTATTTAAAACACATAGAACATATTCCCCTATGTGAAGAACATTTGAATGTGAAAAAATTACAGTCAATACACAGTATAACACTTTAGTAAAAAATGAATATTGTATAAATATGCTTTAACATGTTTTCATCTACTTAACTGCAAAGGACTCCAATGCACTTTTATTATATGTCTATATATGTGTATATATGTATTTATATGTGTATATATGTCTACAAATATATCCATACACATATAAATACATAAATACATATGTACATATATATCTAGACATAACATATATATATATATATATATATATATACACACACACATATACACATACATATACATATTCAGACATTTATATGTATGTATCTCTATGTTAAAGCACTTTGCCTGCCTTTTTTCTTTCCTAACACCTAAGACCTCAGTCTTTGAGCCCTTTTAACTTTTTTGTGCAATATTTTTTTTAATAATTTTTATTATATAGTGTTATTATGAGTATAACTGTACTTTTTGTAATCTACTTTTGGTGTGTTTTGTGACACTTTTTTGTTTCGCGAAACAGTTAACCAGAGCTCTAAGTACACGCTATCCCGGTGAGCGTTAACTTCAATTGCGCTCAAGCGATCACGTTTACTTTCAACTTGTTATAGGGGCGAAAAACCTGATGCTCACAAACAGCTGCGATAATCCCCTTTTCAATTGCACGGAACGGTAAGCGTTCCACTCGTAATCTGGCCCTAAGTTTGCTGGGCACAGCCATGTCAGGAGGGACGTAGCTGAGCGTTTTGATTGGGTGGGATTAGGTGTAGTTGACCTGTTGTGGACAGGACCTGTGCTATCCTTTAAACTGGAGATTTGCACTGATATGGGAATGAACAAGTGATTGAACTACTCTTTTGATTGATTCATCAAAGGCATATGAAACCCAATTTTTTCTTCTTTCATGAATCAGATAGAGCATGTGATTTTAAACAACCTTCTAATTTACTTCTATTATACATTTTTCTCTTGGTATCTTTTGTTGAAAAGCAGGGATGAATGCTAAGGAGTTAGCCTATTTCTGGAGCACTATATAGCAGCAGTTCTGCAAGAATGTTAGGTATCTACAGGAGCAATAGAGGACAGCACTATTTCCTGCTATGTAGTGCTCCAGATGCCTACCTAGGTGCCTCTTCAACACAGAATATCATGGGTACAATAGAAGTAAATTGCAATCTTTACAAAAATGGCAATTTAATTTGATTTTCAAATTTCCTTCATTCTCTTGGTATCCCTCCCTGAAGGAGCAGCAATGCACTACTGGGAGCTAGCTGAACACATCTAATGAGCCAGTAGTGTAGGATATGTACATATTATTTTTCAATAATGGATACAAAGAGATCAAAGCACTTTTGAAAATAGAAGAATTTTAAAAGTCTTAAAATTACATGCAAGTTTAATTTCTACTTTCCGATCCCTTTAAAATTCATCGGAATAATTAATTTTTTTTTATGTTCCTTTAAGTACAAGCATAAAAGGGTCACGAAACCCAACATTTTTCTTTCATTATTTGGATAGAGAATACAATTTACTTCTATTATCAAATTTTCATTGTTCTCATATTATTCTTTGTTGAAGAGACATCTAGCTAGATAGTGTGCACATGTATAACGTTGTTGCAAAACTGCGTCCATAGAGTGTTGCAGACATGTACACACTCCTGAGTTTTACATCCCTGCTTTTCAACAAACGATAACAAGAAAACTAAGAAAATTTGATAATAGAAATAAATTGGAAATGTGTGCTGTATCGGAGTCATGAAAGAAAATGTTGGGTTTTTATGTCCCTTTAAGACAACTCCCACAGAAACAGTTGTTTTTTTTCAGCACAAGAAAATACATTAAAATAAAGGATTATGATACATATTGAAAGAGTCTCTTTTAGATGGAAGAGAGATTCAAACATATTTCATCTTCCATATTTTTTTGCATTTTAGTTTTTTAGAGGTAAAAATGTTTTTCTAATGTAATCAGCAGCTCTGTTTACTAACAGGCACTGGCTTTGATATCAAATTAAAAAAGATAGACTACTATACAATGTTTTTATGTATAAATTAAAGGGACAGTCTACTCCAGAATCAGAATGTTTATTGTTTAAAAAGATAGATGATCCCTTTATTACCCATTCCCCAGTTTTGCATAACCAACACAGTTATATTAATATACATTTTACCTCTGTGATTACCTTGTATATAAGCCTGTGCGAACTGCCCCATTATTTCAGTTCTTTTGACAGACTTGCATTTTTTTTTTCAATCAGTGCTGACTCATAAGTAACTCAACGGGAGTGAGCACAATGTTACCTATATGGCACATATGAACTAGTACTGTCTATCTGTGAAAAACTGTCAAAATGCATGGAGATAAGAGGCAGCCTTTAAAGGCTTAGAAATTAGAATACGAGCCTACCTAGGTTTTGTTTTCAACAAAGAATACGAACAGTAAATTGGAAAGTTCTTTAAAATTCCATGTCCTATCTGAATCATGAAAGTTTAATTTTGACTAGAACGTCCCTTTAAAAATGACTGCAATGGAGCCAAATGGGTTAAACACATAGCTAACCTTCTGCATGGGAACCACAATACATGCTATCTCCTGAGCAGGAAATGTATGGTGATTGGTCGCTAAATGCTTACGTTAATCCGCTCACTAAGTCATTTTCATGCTCTGAAGCTGCAATGTGTTGCAGCTTCCAAGTGAGACTTTAGCTATGTGTTTAATTTAATGCATTCTCACAGGATTGAACACATAGTTTTCAAGGATGCTAATTCGAAATAGAAAATAAAATAGAAAACATCTTATTCTTCCATTACAATTTTAATTACATCAGATTATGCTGCGTGGTTCATTAGTAAACATGTCAATAAAAGTAACGTGTATCATGGTTAAGCGCTTCCTGCTGCTAAATCTGCTAATAATACATTCCAATGTTTTCTAGTTAACCCTTACCAACCTATCCAAGTAGCATGACTGATATTACTCAAATATATGTAAGTAAATCTGGTTTGTCGCAGCCATCAAGGATAAACATTACACATCTCTGTGAATTTTAACCCTTACAGGACCAACAACCTGCACCAATTAGTTGTCAAAGAAACATTTTGAGTCAATACTGAGGTCAATAATTAAGAGTGGTAAAAAGCATGGCTTTCCTTGCCGCACTGGGAAATGGCACAGCCATGGGTACGAAGAAAAAAATCCCCTTGGTTCAGCCTGTAAGAGACTGTCAGCAACACAACTTCTCCACTAAATAAATACTCCATCCTCGTCCTCCACACCACAAATCCTTTTGAATGAGCAACACCTCTGTATTTACCACATTCACACTCATTCACTATTATGGCGACTTTTAAGACCACCGGAATATTGAGGAGCCAGACATACAATTTTAAGCTACCAGGGATTTCTAAAGCCCTACACTAGACGATTTCTGGACCTGCAACAATCTCTATGCTAATCAGCATAAACTACCCAAAATAATTTAAAGGAAAAATAAAGTCAAAATTAAACTTTCATGATTCAGATAGAGCGCACAACTTTTTCAGTTCACTTCTATTATCAAAATGTGCACAATCTTTTTATATGCACACTTTCTGAGGCACCAGTTCCTACTGAGCATGTGCAAGAATTCACAGTATATATTGTGATTGGGTAATGGCTATCACATGATACAGGGGAAGGATATAGTCTGAATTTCAAATAAGTAGATTTTTTTCTGATAAATTTCAAAGTAAGTTCTAAGGGGCTGAATTATCCTTGTCTGGCGGACATGATACGCTGTAGCGTATCATGTCCGCCAGACATCACTGAATGCCGACAGCATACACTGTCAGCATTTAACATTGCACAAGCAGTTCTAGTGAACTGCTTGTGCAATGCCGCCCCTGGCCGCTAGCAGGAGGTGTCAATCAACCCGATTGTATAGGATCGGGCGTATTGATGTCTGAAGCCACAGAGGCGGCGGACCAGTTAAGAAGCAGTGGTCTTAAGACCGCTGCTTCATAACTGCTGTTTCCGGCGAGCCTGAAGGCTCTCGCAGAAACAGGGGCATCGGGGGCCGTTCAGCCCTTGATAAATTGGCCCCTAAGTGTTTTTGCATTTTCTTTTTTATTGTGCATTTGTTAATTATACACTTCTACTGTATTTAATGGTTCTGTAACTCTTCTTCCAAGAATGACATTTATCTATGCATCTTTAATGTCTAACGCCTTTATACTTCTAATTCATTTACTTTATTGCAATGTCACAAACTCATTCTAGTTTCTTCTCAATATAACTATGTGAATGTCAACAAAAACTGAAAACTAATCAACTACAATCTTTAAAGATATGAAATTATTGAGCTTCAGTATTTCCAGTGCTACCCAAAGCCTTGATCCACCAATAATCAAAGTCAAAAAGATATTTTTAAAGGGACATTAAACACTCTGTTTCATTGTAAAAAATCAAACTAAAAAAAAAAGCAATGGCTTATACTTAATAGAAATCATTGCAATATGTATTATTCATATATTTAAATGTATTTTACCTTTTTTTATTTTTTTATTTTGTATTTATTAGTGCAGTGTCCACAAAGAGGCTGTGGTCTGTACAGGAAGCTTATCTAGCATGATGTCATAAAAGTTGGTTTAATATTAAGGGGTAGATTTATCAAAGCCATTCTCCTATAATTCCATCCAAAATAGCGCATACGAACTGATCGTCATATTCATCAAAGCACTCTGCGCCTATAATTGCGCAAATCTGAAAGAAACTTCTTCGCACTCCACTTGCATTCGCCTAGGCGCACGGGCGCGCTCCCGAGTGCAACAATATACATTAGTAATAGGCGTAATTTAACAGCCCTACCTACAAATACGCACTGTTTCTTATTTATCATTGCTTGGCGCCGATAGGGAATTGAAATTTCGGCTTCAATTGCGTGTTGTATATTTTGCCATCTTGTGCATCTTTTGATGCAGTACTTTCTTCTTTTAACTAATTTTTCAAAGGCTGAGCACCAAGAAGAGACTGTTATTGCCGGAAATTTGCGCTTCCACAGGCGCATATGGTAGCAACAGATTTATATATATATAATTGATCGATATATTGATATATTTATTTTTGTGATCTTAAATTATCAACATATGGCAAAAACAGCACAGAAACATCATATAATATAAATATAAGCTAAATAGTTACCTAAAAAATGCTTTTTTAATAATCAAAACATGGCGGCGTAAATCTTTATAGGGATGTACTGTGATAAATAGGGAGTAAATAGGGAGTAAATGCTTTTTCCGACAGGCGAAATTTATCATTATTACGCCCCAGCTCGCCTGCACAAAGTTACATCTATTTTTTGATGAATTCAGGCACACATGTGCGCTTCTCCAGGGGCGAGCTGGGGCGCAGTTACAGGCAAAGCACATACAGAGCTCGCCTAGCCTTTGATATATCTAGCCCTAAGTGAATAGACTAGGAAAGTCAGATTTGCCCAGAACTGTCAGAATGAAACTTAATTTTCAAACATGTTCCACTTTTCAAAGTGCTCATTATGCAAGGAAACAAGTAAGTTGTTTGCTGTTTTTTACACAATTTGTTTCTTTTTATGTTTACTTTAATTTAACATAATTGTCTTTACCAAAGGAGTACTGCTTAATATTCCTTTAAGGAACACTAAGGTTATGTATTTTTAAAAAGAATATATCAACAGACAGACATTGTGTTTTAAAAACATTTATAGCAGTAAATGTGCACTGTTATGCAGTTTAGGGTCATACCCCTTGAAAATTCTCAAGTGTTGTTTATCTTATCTCCATTGATTTGGTAAATTAGGGACTAATATAAATTAGCTCATGCACTGATCAAACAATAACTGTGTAGAATGATGTATAGATGAATCTGAAGTCTGCAAAGATACATCCAGCATCACTATGGAAAAAAGTACAATTAGTGGCAATATGAATAATACTAATACTAATGACTACACATAAATTAATTGATAGGGAATTACCTTTTGAGTTTAAAGGGGCACTGAACCCAATTTTTTTTTATTCAGATAGAGCATGCAATTTTAAGCAACTTTCTAATTTACTCCTATTATCACATTTTCTTGATTCTCTTGGTATCTTTATTTGAAAAGCAAGAATGTAAGTTTAGATGCCGGCCCATTTTTGGTGAACAACCTGGGTTGTTCTTGCTAATGGGTGGATACATTCACCCATTAATTAACACGTGCTGTCCAGCAAAGATAAAGATAGCAAGAATAGGAGTAAATTAGAAAGTTGCTTAAGATTGCATGCTCTATCTGAATCTGAAAAATTTGGGTTCAGTGTCCCTTTAATGACCCTTTAACAAAATAATAAAGGCAAATCATAAATTATTTAAATGGTCTATTTTCATGTCATGCTAATAACTAACTGCACTTTATTTTTTTCTGAAATGTTTATTTTTATAGAGGGAAAACATCCATTGAGAACTGACAAAAGGCTAAGCCAAGAACTGAATGCAGTTAAAGGGACATTGTACACTAGATTTTTCTTTGCATAAATGTTTTGTAAATGGCCCATTTATATAGCCCATCTGGGTGTGTTTTTGTAAAAATGTATAGTTGTGCTTATTTTTAAATAACATTGTGCTGATTTTCATACTCCTAACCAAAACCCAACGTTTTAGATGTATACTGATGAATATAGACTTCAGACTGCTTCTGTTTGTATAATGGGTCTTTTCATATGCAGGGGAGGGGGGGGGGTCTGCTATCAGCCCCTTTCAGTGGGTGTCCCAGGCTTATCTCATTTACAGTGTTAAATTGGGAGCTTCTAAGTAAGTTTTTAAAATGTTTGACACTGGATTTTTATATCAGTATCATATTATTCTTTATAGTAGTGTCTATTACATACAGTTAAATGAAAATTGGTGAACACTGCCCCTTATAGGGCCATTATAGACAAAAAAAATGACACACTCTAATTTGTTAAAGCATGTAATATTAAGACTACTGAGCTTTAATGTTGTGTGTTTTAATCCCTCCAAACGGGGTTAAACACAAAGTAGAAGTACTCAGCTGTGTGACTAGCGCTGCTTATTAGATTAGTGGCAGTTTCCACTCAGGACTATCAGTGCTCTGTGTGTCCCAAGCAGTACTTCTACTATGAGTTTAAACCCTTTGTTAAACACAAAGCATTAATGGGTCACTAGTCTTAACGAATTAGAGCATGTCATTTTTTGACTATAATGGCCCCTTAAAAGCTGAATTCCTAGAGCCTGAAGCATTAGAGTTTGAGAAATGAAAACAGGTGTGAAAAGACAGACAATGAAGGATACGCATTTGTTTCGGGTTACGCTGTCTGAAATAATATGTCTATATATAGCAAAGCTCTTAGTCACTTTACCTGCAGGGGAATTCGTACATAAAACAATTAAGATTGCTGCAGCAACATGCAGACTTTCCAACCCCTAAGGCAGCTGGTGCCCATACAGCTCTGACTATTTCTGACCCTTGAAATACACAGGTGGTGAGGTGAGCAAATCATTTCTGTCTTGTTTATGGTCTGTGGAATTTATTTTGCCAAAGCGATTAAAAAGAGCTTGCTTTACACACGTTCACAAGATGCCATCAGGATCTCTGTATGTTCCCTTTATTGACTAATAAAATCACACTTTGCTCAGCATTCCTATCATATCCTACAGCAGAGGACTTCTGTTTGCATTTTACACCTCTAGTTCGCTGCTATACACAGTCCTCGGCACACGAACAGGTTGTGAGTAAAATATATTCCAAAATGTATTGAATAATTTAAGAACAATAAGGGCACAGCCAAGGCACCATAAAAACACACATCAGAAAGGTACAGTGAGAGAGCCTAAGCCCCCCTGCCTCAGACACATTTTGTGCCACTAGGGCACTTGATCACAGTTTGCTCCAGAGCCTGCTGGTTGTGAATGCACTGATGCTTTCTCAATAATACACCACTTAACCCACTGAGGGACAAAGACCTGCACTGTGCTATGCAGTAAAATGTAACTGTTTCAGTACAACAGGGAGGAAAGATTGACAGCAACAGAGAGGATGATGTGTTCCCATTACTGCTGCAGAATATCACCATAAAATACACAGGCTGTTTTCCTCCACCGCTAAGGGCTCAATTTATCAAGCCCTTCTCCTCCTTATGACTGCAGGTTCTCACAAGAGAACCTGCAGTCAGGATTTATCATTAGACCGCTGCTTCCTACACTCTTCTCCACCTCTTAGGTGGAGAATTCAATCTCCCCGGTCTCGTCCACGGGAAGATTGACAGCGCCTGCCCACGCATGATTAGCTGGGCGCGAACAGAGGGCGGGGTTGCACGTAAGCACAAAATAGCGCTCGTGTTCAATGTTACATTCGGGCAGCGGATTGCTGTCTGCCAGAGGAGAGCTGGGGCGGACAGGGGCGAATATCCTACTCACCAAAAAATCCTATTTTATCACAAATTTGTATGTAAATTACACAGGAATAAATTGTATGAAATATGGACAGTATAAATCGTAATTTAAGTACGCTGGTGACACAGGATACGTTCCCTCACTTCAGAGTGACTCAGTAACACAGACAGGATGCGTTCCCTCACTTCAGAGTAACTCAGTAACACAGACAGGATGTGTTCCCTCACTTCAGAGTAACTCAGTAACACAGACAGTATGTGTTCCCTCACTTCAGAGTAACTCAGTAACACAGACAGGATGCATTCCCTCACTTCACAGTTACTCAGTAACACAGACAGGATGCGTTCCCATATTTCAGAGTAACTCAGTAGCACCGACAGTATGTGTTCCCTCACTTCAGAGTAACTCAGTAACACAGACAGGATGCGTTCCCTCACTTCAAAATAAAACAGTAACACAGACAAGATGTGCTCCCTCACTTCACGGTGACACTGATACATTCCCTCATTTCAGAGTAACTCAGTAACACAGACAGGATGCGTTCCCTCACTTCAGAGTAACACAGATAAGATGCGTTCCCTCACTTCAGAGTAACTCAGTAACACAGTCAGGATGCATTCCCTCACTTCAGAGTAACTCAGTAACACAGACAAGATGCACATCCTCACTTCACAGTGTCACAGATACATTCCCTCACTTCACAGTGTCACAGTAACACAGACAGGATGCGTTCCCTCACTTCACAGTGTTGCAGTAACACAGACAGGATACGTTCCCTCACTTCACAGTGTTGCAGTAACACAGACAGGATACGTTCCCTCACTTCACACTGTTGCAGTAACACAGACAGGATACGTTCCCTCACTTCAGAGTAACTCAGTAACACAGACAAGATGCACTCCCTCACTTCAGTGTCATAGATACATTCCCTCACTTCACAGTGTTGCAGTAACACAGACAGGATACGTTCCCTCACTTCACAATGTTGCAGTAACTCAGACAGGATTTGTTTCCTCATTTCAGAGTGACACAGTAACAGGACGTGCTCCCTCACTTCACGGTGACACAGTAACACATTGATGCAAACACATCTATCATAAAGTGTAAGATTTAGTTTAATTTCTGAATATAGTCTATGCTGGATGTTAAAGGGACATTAAACCCATTTTTTTTTTTTTTCATGATTCAGCTAGAGCATGCAATTTTAAACAACTTTCTAATTTACTTCCATTACCTAATTTGCTTCGTTCTCTTGATATTCTTTTCTGAAAAGCATATCTAGATAGGCTCAGAAGCTGCTGATTGGTGGCTGCACATCAATGCCTCATGTGATTGGCTCACCAATGTGCATTGATATTTCATAAACAAAGAATATCTAAAGAATTAAGCAAATTAGATAATAGAAGTAAATTGGGATGTTGTTTAAAACTGTATTCTTTATCTGAATAATGAAAGAAAAAAATTGGGTTTAATGTCCCTTTAATCTATATTTGTATACAGTAATATATTAAATCATGTTTTTTGTGCTAATTCCTGGTTAAAATGAAATTGTTTTTGTACTACTGTTGAAAATAAAGTAAGGCTTAGGTTATATTGGGAAAGGGACACTGCCAAGGTGACATGCAAAACACTACATCTGCCATAGAGTGTCTCAAAAATTGTCTGCTGCACTGACTTGTTTCAGCCCTACTGTGCAGGTTGGCCATACTCTAAACTATAAGTTCATTCTCTGCAGTTTCAGCCATTACACTTTCAAATGGCTGGCACCCTTTCAATGAACTTCGGCACATTACAGAGGATATCAGTCTGAGTGACAGTCTTCCTCAGTCCCTGCCATTCTTAGGATTTACACTTGCCCAGAGCAGCTCAGGGTTGGAGTAGGCCTGTCAGAACAAGGAGAAGAGAGCAGCTATTGGCTGGCGGATCATTACAAGAATGAAATATCTGGGGCGCGATCCGATATCGATCGCAGTTTGCGGCGCAAGCGAGGGAACCGGCGTCGCCCGCAGTTTCAGCTCGCAACTCGAGCTATCCTATATAAGTCGCCGTCAGATGCTAACGTGCCGTAAGTCTCACAAACCAGCGATGTCCAGAAATCTGCGTAAGTACAAATTTCTGGCGTCGCCAGTGACTTGCGCCACGTTAGAATCTGCCGGCGCCTATAAAACCTGACTAAAGTCTAAAACACCCGCACTGTCTAACACGCCTCCCTAACATAGCCCGCACTGTCTAACACGCCTCCCTAACATAGCCCGCACTGGCTAACCCTCTATCCGCTATCCCCCCTCACTAGCCTAACAATAAAAATGCTATTAACCCCTAAACCGCCGCTCCTTTACCCCGCCGCAACCTAATAAAATTATTAACCCCTAAACCGCCGCTCCCGTACCCCGCCGCCAGCTATATTATATCTATAACCCCCTAAAGTGAGCCCCTAACACCGCCGCCATCTATATTAAAATGATTAACCCCTAATGTAAGCCCCTTACACCGCCGCCATCTCTATTAAAATGATTAACCCCTAATTTAATCTACCTACCCCGCCGCCAGCTATATTATCTATATTAACCCTAAGTATATTATAGTTAATATAGGTATTACATTATATATATTAACTATATTAACCCTAATTATATTAGGGTTAATATAGTTAATATAGTTACTATAGTATTTATATTAACTATATTAACTCTATCTAACCCTAACTAAATTTATATTAAATTAATCTAATTCATTTATAAACTAAAATGTTCCTATTTAAATCTAAATACTTACCTATAAAATAAACCCTAAGATAGCTACAATATAATTAATAATTACATTGTAGCTATGTTAGGGTTAATATTTATTTTACAGGTAAATTGTTAATTATTTTAACTAGGTATAATAGATATTAAATAGTTATTAACTATTTAATATCTACCTAGTTAAAATAATTACCCAATTACCTGTAAAATAAATCCTAACCTAAGTTACAAATACACCTACACTATCAATAAATTTAATAAACTACTAACATCTATCTAAAAATACAATTAAATTAACTAAACTAAATTACAAAAACAAACAAACACTAAATTACAAAAAATAAAAAAAAGATTACAAGATATTTAAGCTAATTACACCTATTCTAAGCCCCCTAATAAAATAATAAACCCCCAAAATAAAAAAAAATCCCTGCCCTATTCTAAATTCAACAAATTTCAAAGCTCTTTACCTTACCAGCCCTTAAAAGGGCCTTTTGTGGGGCATGCCCCAAAGAATTCAGCTCTTTTGCATACAAGAAATACAATACCCCCCCCCCCATTACAACCCACCACCCACATACCCCTATTCTAAACCCACCCAAACCCCCCTTAAAAAAGCCTAACACTACCCCCCTGAAGATCTCCCTACCTTGTCTTCACCACACCGGGCCGAACTCCTGATCCGATCCGGGCGATGTCTTCCTCCAAGCGGCAAAGAAGAATTCTTCCTCCGGCGATGTCTTCCTCCAAGCGGCAAAGAAGAATTCTTCCTCCGGCGACGTCTTCCTCCAAGCGGCAGCAAAGTCTTCATTCTTCCGGCGGCATCTTCAATCTTCTTTCTTCGCTCCGCCGCCGCGGAGCATCCATCCCGGCCGACTGCTGAACTTGGAATGATGTACCTTTAAATGACGTCATCCAAGATGGCGTCCGCCGAATTCCGATTGGCTGATAGGATTCTATCAGCCAATCGGAATTAAGTTAAAAAAATCTGATTGGCTGATTGAATCAGCCAATCAGATTCAAGTTCAATCCGATTGGCTGATCCAATCAGCCAATCAGATTGAGCTCGCATTCTATTGGCTGTTCCGATCAGCCAATAGAATGCGAGCTCAATCTGATTGGCTGATTGGATCAGCCAATCGGATTGAACTTGAATCTGATTGGCTGATTCAATCAGCCAATCAGATTTTTTTAACTTAATTCCGATTGGCTGATAGAATCCTATCAGCCAATCGGAATTCGGCGGACGCCATCTTGGATGACGTCATTTAAAGGTACATCATTCCAAGTTCAGCAGTCGGCCGGGATGGATGCTCCGCGGCGGCGGAGCGAAGAAAGAAGATTGAAGATGCCGCCGGAAGAATGAAGACTTTGCTGCCGCTTGGAGGAAGACGTCGCCGGAGGAAGAATTCTTCTTTGCCGCTTGGAGGAAGACATCGCCCGGATCGGATCAGGAGTTCGGCCCGGTGTGGTGAAGACAAAGTAGGGAGATCTTCAGGGGGGTAGTGTTAGGCTTTTTTAAGGGGGGTTTGGGTGGGTTTAGAATAGGGGTATGTGGGTGGTGGGTTGTAATGGGGGGGGGGTATTGTATTTCTTGTATGCAAAAGAGCTGAATTCTTTGGGGCATGCCCCACAAAAGGCCCTTTTAAGGGCTGGTAAGGTAAAGAGCTTTGAAATTTGTTGAATTTAGAATAGGGCAGGGATTTTTTTTTATTTTGGGGGTTTATTATTTTATTAGGGGGCTTAGAATAGGTGTAATTAGCTTAAATATCTTGTAATCTTTTTTTTATTTTTTGTAATTTAGTGTTTTTTTTTTTTTGTAATTTAGTTTAGTTAATTTAATTGTATTTTTAGATAGATGTTAGTAGTTTATTAAATTTATTGATAGTGTAGGTGTATTTGTAACTTAGGTTAGGATTTATTTTACAGGTAATTGGGTAATTATTTTAACTAGGTAGATATTAAATAGTTAATAACTATTTAATATCTATTATACCTAGTTAAAATAATTAACAATTTACCTGTAAAATAAATATTAACCCTAACATAGCTACAATGTAATTATTAATTATATTGTAGCTATCTTAGGGTTTATTTTATAGGTAAGTATTTAGATTTAAATAGGAACATTTTAGTTTATAAATGAATTAGATTAATTTAATATAAATTTAGTTAGGGTTAGATAGAGTTAATATAGTTAATATAAATACTATAGTAACTATATTAACTATATTAACCCTAATATAATTAGGGTTAATATAGTTAATATATATAATGTAATACCTATATTAACTATAATATACTTAGGGTTAATATAGATAATATAGCTGGCGGCGGGGTAGGTAGATTAAATTAGGGGTTAATCATTTTAATAGAGATGGCGGCGGTGTAAGGGGCTTACATTAGGGGTTAATCATTTTTATATAGGTGGCGGCGGTGTAAGGGGTCAGATTAGGGGATAGATAAGGTAGATGGCGGCGGTTTTAGAGGCTCACAGTAGGGGGTTAGTTTATGTAGATGGCGGCGGGGTCCGGGAGCGGCGGTTTAGGGGGTAATAACTTTATTAGGGATTTCGGGGGGGGGGGGATCGCGGTTGACAGGTAGATAGACATTGCGCATGCGTTAGGTGTTAGGTTTATTTTAGCAGATCGCGGTTGACAGGGAGATAGACATTGCGCATGCGTTAGGTGTTAGGTTTATTTTCTAGTTAGTTTAGGGAGTTACGGGGCTCCAATAGTCAGCGTAAGGCTTCTTACGGCTGCTTTTTGTGGCGAGGTGAAAATGGAGTAAGTTTTCTCCATTTTCGCCACGTAAGTCCTTACGCTGCATATTGGATACCAAACTGCGCGGGTTTGGTATACCTGCCTATGGCCCAAAAACTGCGGGCGACGGCAGAAATATACGCGCTTAACTTCTAGGTTACGCCGTATATGTGATACCAAATCCGCGCAAATATTGGCGTCGCCGGCTTTTGCGGGCGACGCTTTATATCGGATCGACCCCTTGAGGACAAGCTTAAAGTGCTGGAAAACAAGAAGCTGAACTCATATAATTTTTTTACAGCTATCTCACTGATTCTCCACCTCTTAGCAACCATGGGGCTAATTCTCAACTTCAAATACAGTTCTGGTAATCCATGGGTTAAATCACTGCTGCAACTGTATTATGTAGCAGTGATTTAACTCCTTTTTGCCATGTGTGTGGCTGACGAGTCAAGTTGTTTATTCACAGTTTAATTTATTAAAAACGTTTATATCTATCTATCAGTCTTTCTATCTATCTATTTATCTATCTATCTAATCTATTTTTCTATCTATGTCTTAGCATACCTAAAGGGTTAAGAAAGTCAAAATGAAACTTGAATGATTTATTTAAAATATGCAATCTTAAAACACTTAAATTTAATCTATTAATCATCTAACTTTGTTGTTCTATTGGTATCTTTTGTTGAAAAGAATCCTCCTTATCCTCATCAGCAGCAATGACTAGTGGGAGCTAGCTGCTGATTGGCTGTTGCACAAATATGCTTCTTGTCACTGATAGATATGTTCAGCTTGCATCCAGTAGTACATTGCTAAAGAGAATTAAGCAAATTTAATAAAAGAAGTAAATTAGAAAGTTTACACTTGTATGCGCTATCTCAATCATGAAATAATTTTATTTATTTTTTATTTAAAAAAATTAAAGGGGCATTAAACACTAAATAAATCCTAGATATAATGATGCATTCAAAGAAAAGATTAGTCTGAGGGCTCGATGATGTAATCTTCGCCAGCTCAAACCTACTTTTTCTCGCTGACTCTCGCAGGGCTGTCCCAGTGCAATGATCGTAAAAAAGGGGCAGTCCCTGCGAGTGGTGAGATGGCTCCTATTAAAAGTATTGGAGCTCACTGGATAGTTAGCAGGGAGCAGGGTTAGCACATTAAAATTAAAATCCTGCAGCCAATATAACTCAAATTATGCTGCGTTCTGCATAGAGCATCTTACATTTGCCTATATTTTAGTATGCATTTGTTTTTCTATTGGGGTTATAAGTGTTCGTATTGTTTTGAGAAAAGCTTGCCACCTTTTAGTTGGTGAGAAAAAACTGTGAGATCTGCAGTGCAAAAATCTTTATAGAATTACGCTGGGATTAAAGAAACATTTTCATATACGCCCATGGAACGACCATGTTCAGCCCATTTTACGAAAAAAACAACAATTACGCTTTGCATTTTGTATTTATAAGTTCAAATTTTTGTGTGATTTTTGCACATCCAGTGTACTACAATTATGATTTATGCTGTGCGTATTTAATTTGCTTTATTCTTGCGTAAATTACATACAAATTTTACTTTTTTGTTAACATACGATTTGTGGTGAAGAATTTTGTTACGATTTTTGATGCACTTTAACAATACAATTTTTCCCTGCTTATTTTTGTGAGAATGGTTCAAATATTTGTTTTGTAGGAATTTTGTTGTACACATTTCATATGAAAATGCAGTATACCCCCTTAGCGAGACACCCTGTTTTCAGGGTAAAAAGTGGCTTTAGATCTTTCCACCAGAGAAATAAAAGGACTGGCGAGCACTTTCCAATAATCTCGCCAGCTCAGAGAGCTTTGAATTATCGAGCCCTGAGAATAACATGTAGATGTATTTTTTTAATTTTCAATAAATGTTTAAATATTGACAAAATAAGTGTAAAGTTGTAGTGTCTATAATACAATGGGAGATAGCTCAATGTAAACAGTTACTGGGTTCCTCTCTGGACTTTTTTTACCCCTTTCTGAACTCTAGTGCGGTGCAAGACATAGCAGACCTGATATAGGTGAGTTGTGCAGACTCCCATACTCTCTATATTGTGCAGACTAGCATATTCTCTATATTGTGCAGACTCCCATACTCTCTATATTTTGCAGACCCCCATACTGTATATTGTGCAGACTCTCAAACTCTATATTGTGCAGACTCCCATGCTTTATAGCTATAAAATGGTTTTAATATATATATACATTCAATAATAATAATATTCCATTAGGAATGAATTATATTTAAACTAGTCCTAAAGCCCGTTTACACGTGCCATTTTTTGCAGTACAGCAGTCCCACCCTTTGCGCTCTCTCCCTACCCCTCTCTTTTGCTCTCTCTCTCTCCCCCCTCTCTTTTGATCTCTCTCTCCCCTCTCTCCCCCTCTCTTTTGCGCGCTCTCTCTCCCCCCTCTTTTGAGCTCTCTCTCTCCCCCCTCTCTTTTGCTCTCTCTCTCCCCTTCTCTTTTGCACTCTCTCTCTCTCCCCTCTCTTTTGCTCTCTCTCTCCCCCCTCTCTTTTGCGCTCTCTCTCCCTCTCTCTTTTGCGCTCTCTCTCCCCCTCTCTTTTGCGCTCTCTCTCTCCCCCCATCTCTTTTGCTCTCTCGCCCCCTCTCTCTCCCCTCCCTTTTGCGCTCCCTCTCCCCCCTCTCTTTTGCGCTCTCTCCCCCTCTATTTTGTGCTCTCTTTCCCATCTCTTTTGCACTCTCTCCCCACTCTTGTTTGCGCTCTCTCTCCCCCTCTCTTTTGCGCTCTCTTTCTTCCCCTCTCTTTTGTGCTCTCTCCCCTCTCTTTTGTGCTCTCTCTCTCCTCTCTCTTTTGTGCTCTCTCTTCCCCCTCTCTTTTGCGCTCTCTCTCCCCCCTCTCTTTTTGCGCTCTCTCTCCCCCCTCACTTTTGCGCTCTCTCCCCCCTCTTTTGCGCTCTCTCCTCCCTCTCTTTTGTGCTCTCTCTCTCCTCCTCTTATTTGCGCTCTCTCTCTCCCCCCTCTTTTGCGCTCTCTCTCTCCCCCTCTCTTTTGCGCTCTCTCCTCCCCTCTCTTTTGCGCTCTCTCTCTCCCCCTCTCTCTTCCCCCCTCTCTCTCTCTCCCCCCTCTCTCTCCCCCTCTCCTCTCTCTCCCCCCTCCTCTCTCTCTCTCTATCTCTCTCCCCTCTCTATCTCTCTCCCCTCTATCGCCCGACCCTTTTTTGCGCTCTCTCCTCCCTCTCTTTTGTGCTCTCTCTCTCCCCCTCTTATTTGCGCTCTCTCTCTCCCCCCTCTTTTGCGCTCTCTCTCTCCCCCTCTCTTTTGCGCTCTCTCCTCCCCTCTCTTTTGCGCTCTCTCTCTCCCCCTCTCTCTTCCCCCCTCTCTCTCTCTCCCCCCTCTCTCTCCCCCTCTCCTCTCTCTCCCCCCTCCTCTCTCTCTCTCTCTCTCTCTCTATCTCTCTCCCCTCTCTATCTCTCGCCCCCTCTCTCTCCCCTCCCTTTTGCGCTCCCTCTCCCCCCTCTCTTTTGCGCTCTCTCCCCCTCTATTTTGTGCTCTCTTTCCCATCTCTTTTGCACTCTCTCCCCACTCTTGTTTGCGCTCTCTTTCTTCCCCTCTCTTTTGTGCTCTCTCCCCTCTCTTTTGTGCTCTCTCTCTCCTCTCTCTTTTGTGCTCTCTCTTCCCCCTCACTTTTGCGCTCTCTCCCCCCTCTTTTGCGCTCTCTCCTCCCTCTCTTTTGTGCTCTCTCTCTCCCCCTCTTATTTGCGCTCTCTCTCTCCCCCCTCTTTTGCGCTCTCTCTCTCCCCCTCTCTTTTGCGCTCTCTCCTCCCCTCTCTTTTGCGCTCTCTCTCTCCCCCTCTCTCTTCCCCCCTCTCTCTCTCTCCCCCCTCTCTCTCCCCCTCTCCTCTCTCTCCCCCCTCCTCTCTCTCTCTCTATCTCTCTCCCCTCTCTATCTCTCTCCCCTCTATCGCCCGACCACGCACCTTCACGCCCGGTCACGCCCCCTTCACGAACATTCATGCCTGATCACGCCCCCTTTATGCCCAGCCACGCCCACCGCTCACGCCCGGCAACGCCCACTTCAGCCGCAGATCAGACGACAGCTAGGGACTCAAAGGCCAGGTGTGTTTCTCCTCGTGCTGTCTCTACTGCCCATGACAGCTTCGGACAAACACACTTGGCCTTTTATATTATAGGATAATACACAATATCTATTTATCATCTATCTATCTGTATATATGTATGTGTGTGTATATATATATACACACACAAACAACAAATGTTGTGCAAAAGAGATTTTCAGGGACAAAAAAAATCCAGGGACATACAACAAAATCCAGGGACTGTCCCTGGAAATCAGGGACTGTTGGCAACTATGCCTTTATTCTTTTAACCTCAATAAAAATGTAATTAAAAATATATATATAAATGAATTAAGCCTTAACATAATTGATGCTCTTGTTTTCTCTTGCATTATATTCCCGATTTGCACTCTCAGAGCCTTTTGTACCTGTAGGCAAAAATCATATGCAACTTCCTTTTCTTTATGTCCTGTTGCTTTTTTTCATAAATGTCTTGTTGCTGTAAAATACATTACATCTAAAAAGTTCCCACTTTCTCCCAGGGAGGCTTGGGTAATACTGTTATCTACTTCTCTGTGAATTAGTGTTTACCTACCCCCTTCCCTCTTGCTTTGTCTCTCTTGTGATTTGCTCTAGTTACACAAAGTTTTCAAAAATGTATATTTGTTTATTGAGAGCACAACCACATCACTGTTATGCCCTGAAAACAAATGTACCTCATTGATATGGAGCTCAAAGCTTACATTTATTTCACTGTTTGATGCTTCTGCCTGAAGCTGGATAAGGGGCTGGGCGCAATCTCTGACTTAATGACATCATTAAAACACGTATGTGCACACATACCTAACCTATAATAAAAAGCACAATGTGTAAGACAAGTCTGGACTGCTTGTCTCTCAAAGCTGCTAAATGTGTCTGTAACTCGCTGGATGTGGTTGCCGGCAACTTCATGGTTGAACTTGACTATATGCACTGCGTCTGTTCAGAAGAGCTCAGTGACCCACATATCATGTGACCAACTTGCAATGTTGTAATGTATGTTACAACATGGGGGTGATCTGTTGGATAAAATTGTGATGGGTTTTATTAATAAATATAAGATGCCAGATTTATTTAGCATCAGGAGAGCTGCTAATATTTTTATCATTGTAAAGCTTTGCAGGGTATATGTTATTTAAAAATAGTGTTTATTTCAAGATCTAGGCGGTTTTTAATGTCCCTTTTACGGTGAATTATGAATTAATATCAAAGCTGAATAGTTTTGGAAGTAGTTTTTAGTTTGTTTTTAGTTATAGCTATTTTAGGGGGATATCTGTGTGTGCAGGTGACTATTACTGAGCATAATTATTAGGCAACTTAACAAAAAACAAATATATACCCATTTCAATTATTTATTTTTACCAGTGAAACCAATATAACATCTCAACATTCACAAATATACATTTCTGACATTCAAAAACAAAAGAAAAACAAATCAGTGACCAATATAGCCACCTTTCTTTGCAAGGACACTCAAAAGCCTGCCATCCATGGATTCTGTCAGTGTTTTGATCTGTTCACCATCAACATTGCGTGCAGCAGCAACCACAGCCTCCCAGACACTGTTCAGAGAGGTGTACTGTTTTCCCTCCTTGTAAATCTCACATTTGATGATGGACCACAGGTTCTCAATGGGGTTCAGATCAGGTGAACAAGGAGGCCATGTCATTAGATTTTCTTCTTTTATACCCTTTCTTGCCAGCCACGCTGTGGAGTACTTGGACGCGTGTGATGGAGCATTGTCCTGCATGAAAATCATGTTTGTCTTGAAGGATGCAGACTTCTTCCTGTACCGCTGCTTGAAGAAGGTGTCTTCCAGAAACTGGCAGTAGGACTGGGAGTTGAGCTTGACTCCATCCTCAACCCGAAAAGGCCCCACAAGCTCATCTTTGATGATACCAGCCCAAACCAGTACTCCACCTCCACCTTGCTGGCGTCTGAGTCGGACTGGAGCTCTCTGCCCTTTACCAATCCAGCCACGGGCCCATCCATCTGGCCCATCAAGAATCACTCTCATTTCATCAGTCCATAAAACCTTAGAAAAATCAGTCTTGAGATATTTCTTGGCCCAGTCTTGACATTTCAGCTTGTGTGTCTTGTTCAGTGGTGGTCGTCTTTCAGCCTTTCTTACCTTGGCCATGTCTCTGAGTATTGCACACCTTGTGCTTTTGGGCACTCCAGTGATGTTGCAGCTCTGAAATATGGCCAAACTGGTGGCAAGTGGCATCTTGGCAGCTGCACGCTTGACTTTTCTCAGTTCATGGGCAGTTATTTTGCGCCTTGGTTTTTCCACACGCTTCTTGCGACCCTGTTGACTATTTTGAATGAAACGCTTGATTGTTCGATGATCACGCTTCAGAAGCTTTGCAATTTTAAGAGTGCTGCATCCCTCTGCAAGATATCTCACTATTTTTGACTTTTCTGAGCCTGTCAAGTCCTTCTTTTGACCCATTTTGCCAAAGGAAAGGAAGTTGCCTAATAATTATGCACACCTGATATAGGGTGTTGATGTCATTAGACCACACCCCTTCTCATTACAGAGATGCACATCACCTAATATGCTTAATTGGTAGTAGGCTTTCGAGCCTATACAGCTTGGAGTAAGACAACATGCATAAAGAGGATGATGTGGTCAAAATACTAATTTGCCTAATAATTCTGCACTCCCTGTATGTGTGTGTATATATATATATATATATATATATATATATATGTGTGTGTATATATATCTATCTATCTATCTATCTATCTATATATATATATATATATATATATATATATAAAATGTAAAATACAATATAATCATTTGACAAAATTAAAGCTGTATATATTATGCATTGCAAATTTCTCCTTTGTTATAAAGATACATTATCACACAACTTAAAATTTGTGTTTAATGTCCCATAAATTACAACAGATCTTATTCAAACTCTATATGCAAATCCTCATGCTGTCTTGTTCTCTATAGAAAGGGGCACCTGCCAGGGTTGTCCACTCTCATCTCGCCTCTTCAACCTGGCAGTTGAGCCTTTGGCCATTTACATAAGAAACACATAAGAAGGCATTAAGATCAGGAACCACTCTCTCCACTTACCTCTATATGCCGATGATTTATTATTATATTTACAAAATCCAGACGGAATGATCCCCAGTTTTGTTTATTTTTTTGAACGATTCATGAAAATATCAGGTTATAAAGCAAATTTAGATAAATCTGATGTGATATACCTAAATAAAAGCGCCAGTTCTTATTTGACACAAATTCATCTCAAACCAACACTGACTCTTTTAAATATTTGGGTATTTGACTACATAATAATCCTTGATTTTTCAGCTCAGCATACCACCAGAGATTAAACAGCTGCGATCTATGCTGGACGGGTGGTCTAAATTGCCAATTTCTTTGTTGGGTCGGGTTGATCTGGTAAAAATGATGGGTTTGCCGAAAATACTCTATCCACTTCAAATGCTTCCGATACTGTTAATGCAAATTGACACTGACAATCAAGAAAATATGTACCAATTTTTCCTGGAACAACAAAAAGTGACAAATCAGCCGCCTAAAGCTTGCACTACCTATGGATAAAGGGGGGGCTTGAAACTACGAAATTCGAATGGCACAACTGGGCCACTCTGGCCAAACTTGTCTTTGATTGGCTACAGTACTTTAATGAGCAACCTTAGAGAAAATCCTAGTACATCTACTACACATTGCCTTCTTACCCCATGCTCCGTTTCAGTCTCTCCCACAGACGTTGAGAAAATAACATTTTGTTTAGAGATTCTTTACAGGCCTGGGCTAGATTATGAAAATGGTGGACACTGTCACCTAAAATACGCAAACACCTACCTTTACAAGGTAATCTCACTTTCCTACAAAGAATGACCACTAAAATATTTAGAGGATGGGATAATTGTGGCTTGAGCACAATGGCACAGCTATTAGATGCTAACACCAACCAACTTTTTTCTCTTCAGGATTACAACTTAGGCTTGATCTCCCCTGCAATAGTAATTTTGCATACCTCTAAAGCACACACTACTTACACAAGCTCCTAGCAGAAGGACTAAACAGCAAAATAACAACCAATGTTGACAGCCTATGCTCACTAGCTAAGCAGGGCATTCATTCCATTTATCACATTTACAATTTGATTGTGGTTTAATCGATACCCACTGTCATGCTGGATTTATGTGAGAAATGGAAAAAAATTATTGGTGTAGAGGTCACTGAGGATACGCTCAGCACCAGTGTTGAACTAGTACATAGAACCACACTTTCAATGGACTTCAGAGAAGTATGCACTAAATTTCTTCATCTCAGCTACATTACACCTAAATTGAGATCAAAGTGGGTCCAAGATATGGTAAATGAGCACCTTAAATGCTCGGCATCTAACCCAGACGTGGTACATCTCTTTTGGAGCTGCCCCAAGATAAGTCAATTTTGGAGTAAACTGCAATACTGGCTGACTAAAATCTGTTGCACACAAACACTCTCATCAATGTAACGTGTTTTTCTTAGTTGGTCACACCCAACCTTCTCTACATGACTGCTTCTTAAATCTCTCTATATTGATAGCCAGGAAACTGATACTCAAACACTGGATATCTCCTAAAGCCCCACACCCGAAGCACTTTACACGACTGATTCTAACTCACATACTTATAGAACAGGCAGATGTGAAAGGAGACAGTGAAAATAGAATCAAGTCCTTCCTAACCAAATGGGAGCCTTATTTAATGGGCTGCTTTCCCCCTTCCTAACAGCACTTTTTTATTGACTGGAGCAAAGTAACCCAAGACACGTGACAATTCCTTACACCCCAGAAATACACCGAAAAGTTCAAGAACAGTTCCATAGATGTTGAATTGTATGTTGGAATCTCTGAGTGGGCCTCGTCCACTTCTTCCTGGTGCTGTATCAATTCACTTGAGGATTCATAAATAAAGAGATAAAAAAAGTACTTGAAACTATAATTTCTTAGAAAAAATATGCAGTTTTACAAGCTTAGAACACGCCCTTAGAAAAGTCTCTTGAATGTTGTTTAACTTATTTCCTTTGCTATGGGCAATACGGGACAGCTATAATCAAACTCCTAGACATATTACCCAATTCACTTGCAGCATGTAGAAGTGTCAGGGTTCTGCATTACATGGAATGTATGCCAACCTATCTCTGGCAAGTAGGAACCCATTAGAATTTGCAGATTTATTTAAAGGAAAAGCGGGCAAAATAAATAATAATGTTCATTGCAAACATTGTGTTTAATTATGCATAAACTTTTATGGGGAATTAAGATTTAATGTTACTGTCCCTTTGTGTAATGTCTCATCCCCATATATGTAAAGTACCTCTGCATATATGTAAGTAGTTTTTTTAATAAGAAATAATATTAAATAATAACATCCCATATGACACCTCATCCTTTATTTCTATTTTGTCATGCAGTGCAAAACCAAGCATTGGCACTCCAGAGAACTACATTAGATGCTTATCTCTACTTTGGGCACATACTGCTAAACAAGGTTTGCCAACAATAAAAAACTGTAATAAACCTATATGAACTATACAAAACCTGTATATTTACAGCAAAAGGAATACTGATTTACTGGTCTCTGTTCCTTAAAAAATACTGTATTCTATATCAAAATAGTATTCAGAATTCAGATAGAGCATGTTCAATTTTCTTCCTTCTCTTTGTATCTTTATTTGAAAAGTAGAAATGTATGTTTAAGAGCCAGCCCCTTTTTGGTTCAGAACTTGGGTTGCACTTGCTTATTGGTGGCTAAATTTAACTAACCACCTATCTGAGTCATGAAAAAAAAAAATTGGGTTTACTATTCCTTTAAAACTCCATAAAAGTGAAGTACAACAACTTTGCAATATACTTTTATTATTTATTTTGCTTCCTTTCCCTGTAATTTAACTCTAAAAATAGAGTTTATTTTTTTCAATTTTGAGGATAGAAAATGTGCATTGTAGACTTCACAGACCGAATGCTGCCATGTATCTGTCCCTAACTGGCCTCAGCAGAAATGATCAGATGATGAACTACTTCAGTAGCAAGACCAGATTGGCTCCTCCAACTATGTCAAGTAGTAGGTGGAGTTTGGCTATTCAAATACAATGTTATTCTGTAGCACTGGTTTTCAAACCTGTCCTTAGGCCTCCCTAACAGGCCAGGTTTTCAGAATTACCTTGGGTGAGAGCATAACCATAGTTACTAATCAGCTGATTATTTCCCCTGTGCTCCAGTTCAGATATCCTCAGAATCTGGCCTGTTAGGGAGGATATGTTTGAAAACCAGTGATCTATAATAAGGCAACAGAAATGTTTTGCAATTACAAGGTGTTTTGTGTTCCTTTAAGTTAAAACTGTTTTAGATTAATATGAATGTAAACATAGGCACACACATTACTTATTGGCTGATTATAACAACTCCCACCTACTGATGTACCTACTGGAAGGCAACAACATGATTTAGGTGTTCCATTGTTTAGAATTATACCTTCTAGACAGTACAGAACAATCTATCTTTTATAAAGAAAAAGAACGGGGGTGTATTGCCTCATCTTAATTATAAGCATAATTTATGCAAACATAGTTTCATAGCAACAATATTAACATGAGAAGATGATATGGACCAAATATAGAGCAAGCTGGACATTCCCTTCACTGTTTTTGTTGTTTTTTTGTTTTTGAGAACCACGTTCTTGCATCTGCTATGTCTATTTATTTTGTATGATAAAATCTCCAGCATTATTCAGTGCTTGACCTTTATCCTTTGTTGAGCTTAAAAGTACATTTTAGTAAAAATTAAACTTGTATTATTCTGAGAGAACAATTTAAACATAGTGCAGAATCATATAACATTAGGTTAGCTCCATGTTTCTAAATCACAATATGTCACAGATGTTTTCCTACAAAAATGTATTTTACAGAGCCAGGAGCGGCGCTCTGTAAAATACATTTTTGTAGGAAAATATTAAACATGGCTCTAACCTAATGTTATATAATTCTGCACTATGTGCAGAATTATATAACATTATTTGGTGGGTTTACTGTCCCTTTAAGACACTTACCATGTTATATCTGTTAGCAAATTTAACTCTTTCTCTTGGTATATTTTCGGCAAACTTCTTTCCATGAGAGCATTCTGAGGTAGGCATAGAATCATACACTATAAAGAGATAAAAGAGGGCGCTCTAAAAAGTATACTTTTTCCACTCTCTCCATAGAACGCATTCTTTGGAGAGAGTGGAAAAAGTTTACTTTTTAGATTTAAGTAGTATTTTGTCAACGGTGCTGTACCGTCCTTTCCAGAGGTGCCGAGAACAGTGGAGGTGTTGAGTCGGTCTGGGAGCGGTGTAACCGGACTGCGAGTTAGCTGAACAACTCTGAGAGATCAGCCTGCCCCATTTGCACTGCTGAGTGCAATGTGTTTGTGAGTATTTTGTTTATACTCTAGTAATTTGTGGAAGATTACTGAGATATACTTCACCATTGGAGCGCCCTCTAGTATCTCTTTATAGATTTCTCCACCCACTTGTTTTGGGAACTACGTTTTATCGTTGGAAGAGGAGCTGCCATGTGGAGTCGGACACTTATTCTATGATGGACTTTCAACATTTTTTAACTGTATTGTACATATATATTGATATCACTTATTTTTGATGTGTATAACATTTTTTATATATGACAATATTTATAATATTAACTTATATTTATTAGAGGTAGTAATTAGAGTTAATGGAGGAAAGGAGATTTAATCTCCTGCAACGGAAACATTTTTTCACTGTAAGAGCAATAAAATTGTGGAACTCATTACCAAAGGAGGTGGTGAATGCCAATATCCTAGATACATTTAAAAATTGTTTGGTTACATTTCTGTCTATAAATAAAATCCATAGATATGATTGCTAGTATTAAATGGGTCACCTTTTAGTGGGATTATTTAAGTTTAACTGGAGCTTTTTGTAAGTATTTTAGATTTGTATAGGTTAAATTTGATGGACTTCTGTCTTTTTTCAACCTCATCTACTATGTTACTATGTATTTGGGCACGTATTAACACTTACAAAGGCATTTTCCTAGGTATTTTTTTTTTGGTTGTTGATAACTTTACCACCTATATTCGCAGCTTTTTGCGCAACTAGTCATTTTGGGGATTTATTCCCAAATTTATTTTGATAGGAGCATACACGTCTTGAGCACTATATGGCAATATATATACGATTGCAACAACATGTGTAACAATCGTATACATATAGGGGCATATTTATCAAAGTGCAAGCGGACATGATACGATGTAGAGTATCATGTCCGCTGCACATCGATAAATGCCGACAGAATACGCTGTCGGCATTTATCATTGCACAAGCAGTTCACCAGAAAAACCGTCCCCTGCAGACGGTGTCAATCAACCCGATCGTATTTGATTGGGTTGATTTCTGTCCGCCGCCTCAGAGCAGTCTTTAGACCGCTGCTTTATAAATTCTGTTTCCGGCGAGCCAAACAAGGGGCATTCGGAGCTTGATAATTCGGCCCCATAGTGCGTGAGACATGTGCAAACTCCTAAGCCTACCTCAATATGCTCTAATGGAAAGCAGCTGCGATACAAAGTTAAAAAGGTACATTTACCAAACTTTCCAATATAAAATTAAACACTGTATCTGAGCCATGGAAGATGAATTCTGACTTCCATCTCTCTATTGCCCTAGGGTTATAGAGAACCTAGGGCAGTGAAGGGGGTAAGTCGCGCAGTGCCGTTTTTTTTTCTAACACACACCTGCCAACTTTAACCCCTAAAAACTACTTAGGGCAGTTTTTTTGTTTGTTTTTTGTAATTCTACTTTTTTTAATGCTCGTCCGACCAGGGAGATTGACAGCTCCTACCCACGTCATTGACTGTGTGCAGGCAGGGGGCGCGGTTGCACACAAGCGCAAAATAGAGCTGGGGTGAACAGGGGAGAATATGTCCGCCCACATCCGCCCTTGATTGATAAATCGAGCCCATATGTGTTTAACCCCATTGCAGGGGTTAAACACATAGCATTAAAGGGTTTCTATACATAGGGGCATATTTATCAAGTTCCGTATGGAGCTTGAGGCCCCTTGTTTCCGGCGAGCCTTCAGATTCGCCGGAAACAGACGTTATTAAGCAATGGTCTAAAGACCGCTGCTCCATAACTTGTCTGCCTGCTCTGAGGCTGCGGACAGAAATTAGCCCGATCGAATACAATCGGGTTGATTGACACCCTCTGCTAGCAGCCGATTGGCCGCGAATCTGCAGGGGGCGACATTACACCAGCAGTTCACAAGAACTGCTGCTGATGCAATGATAAATGCCAACAGCGTATGCTGTCTGCATTTATCGATGTGCAGGGGACATGATACGCTACTTCGAATCATGTCCGCTCGCACATTGTTAAATATGCCTCTTAAAGTGAATGTAAACTTTAATGAATTAAATGCCAGTATCAAATAATAATCTTAAAAACAGGGGTACTTTAATTCATTAAAGTTTACAAAGATGCTTATTTTTTAAAATATTTACCTTTGCTTTATGGAAAGCAGACTGGCGATCCTCCGCCCGCAGCTCCTGCTTTCTTTAGTAGAACGATGACAAATCCAGCTTCCTACAATCGTTGTGTGCCCCCTTTGGCGACCCGTCCAGCTAGCTCGAGGGGCAACACAACGATTGGAGGAAGCTGGATTCATCATCTACATACTAAAGAAAGCAGGAGCTGCAGTCGGAGGATCAGTGTTATGTTTACCATAATGCAAAGGTAAGTATTTTTAAAAATAAGCATCTTTGTAAACTTTAATGAATTAAAGTGCCCCTGTTTTTAAGATTATTATTTGATAATGGGCTTTAATTCATTAAAGTTTACATTCAATTCAAAATTACAGGATTTGTACTTTTTAGCTATAATGGCCCTTTAAGGTATGTAACACTTTAATATGAATACATGCAAGCTCATGAGCCCACCTGTCCAGTAGATTAGCTTGGGTAAATGTGGTATATCTAAGATGGTAATTCACAGAGGTCCCCTATCCGCTTCACCTAGTTTTCTTTTTCTGAATATTACTCTTAGATAAGGCACCTAATGTCACTAATACTATAACAAACTTACATATACACACGGACCCAGAAAAATACATAATAGATCAACACAGTTAGGACAGGATGTTGTAAATAAAGTGCAATTGCGAATGGGAAGAGACAGCTGAGTAGAGTTGAATCAAAGCAGATTGGGTTGAATTAAAAACCCTGTAATGTTTTTTCCATGTTGTTTGTTAGATGTATTATCGTTTGGTCCCACATATCTTGTATTGGAATATTTTCTCTCTTTACTTAAAGGGATACTAAACCCCAATTTTCTTTCATGAGTCAGATAGAGCATGCAATTTTAAGCAACATTCTAATTTACTCTTTCTAGCAATTTTTCTTTGTTCTCTTGCTCTTTATTTAAAAGCAAGAATATAAAGCTTAGGAGCCAGACCATTTTAGGTTCAACACCCTGGATAGTGCTTGCTTATTGGTGGCTACATTAATCAACCAATCAGCAAGTGTAACCCAGGTTCGAAACCAAAAATGGGCCGGCTCCTAAGCTTTACATTCCTGCTTTTTAAATAAAGATAGCAAGAGAACGAAGAAAAATTGATAATAGGAGTAAATTGGAAAGTTGCTTAAAATTGCATGCTCTATCTGAATCATTAAAGAAACACAATTGGGTTTAGTATCCCTTTAAGCAGCATATATATGATTTAAAAATAAAATTAAAGGCAGCAAAAAACTTTTGATTTTATGATGAATTGTTTGATGATGGAAAACTAATGCTCTTTCCAATATTCCTGTGCTTTGTGGTTATATTAATTCTGTCAGCATTACCAAAACACATGCTCTGGGAGGGAGTTAATTTGTCGGGCCTACGTGTCAGACATGTAGACGTTTCTTCAATTTTACTCAAATGTGCAGACAAGAAATGTTATATATTCTAAGAAAGAACATATTGAACTTGGGTTCCAAATTATTGATGTGACAGACTTGACACACAGCCCTGTCATTCTAGTACAGTACTCACAAACAATATGCAGTGACGCCAAATGAACAATTCCCATACACGAGTTTTAGCAGGACAGAGGACACCATCATGATCCTGCAGAATTCATTATGGCTCTCTAGGGAATTAAAGGCCTTGGGAAACTTGCTCTGAGTGTTGAATTATTGGGATTAGAGCGGGGACTGTATTTCTAATGTAGTTTTTATAGAGTAGATTCAGCATACTAGATGCTACTCCTCTAGTACAATTGGGGATGGAAACTAAAATGGAATATACTGTGTGTAGCTGCTGATAAATCTATAAATGAACTGCACTGCACTAATAACATAAATAATAATTACTGCTCCAGGCAGTTTGTAATCCTTTATGACATGTAGCAGATTATTCTCAAAAATGTAGGGAGATTTATACACTTTAAGAAACAAATTATATTGAATACCACTCATACTGGGAAGATCTCTTTCACTAGTGACAAAGTGATTCCTTTAGTGAGTTTAGGATGCTGACTTGACTAAGGTAACAAGCAACAGTATTTAACCTACAGGGATCTCTCAATGCATTTATACCTTTTCATTCTCATTAATTTGATAGAGAATACTGATAGAGAATACAATTTTAAACAACATTCCAATTTACTTCTATTATTTAATGCATCCTATTAAGGTATCCTTTGTTTAAGAAACAGCAATACAAATGGGTGAGCTAATCACATGATGCATCTATGTGCAGACAACAATCAAAAGCTACTGAGCCTATTTAGATATGCTTTTCAACAAAGGATATCAAGAGAATGAAGCAAATTAGATGATATAAGTAAATTGGAAAGTTGTTTACCGTTGTATTCTCTTTCTGAATTATTAAAGGAAAAAAAATTGGGTTTCATATCCCTTTAAGGTGATGTCCTTTTTATAGCTTAGCACTAATAGCTTCAGCACAAAAAAACAACAATATAACATTTAACAATTTTTTAAAACATTCAACATTTAGAAATGTATATATTCTGCAATACCTAAAAAACACATCAGCACAAAACTATGCCTTGAAAGTTGTACGTTATATACAAACCTCCAAAAAATACATCCTTCTCTAAATAAACAGAAGGTCTGTCATTATACTGAGGGGCAAAGTGGTGTAGGCCTAAATCCTCGCCAAATATATCTGTCCAGAATTATTGCCTTTGTAATAATAGTGTTTCAATTTGGGAAGACACAGCCATGAAAATCCTCTTTGTTTTGCTTCTAAAGATAACATACATCTGCAGCAATGGTGCATACTGCCAGCTACAGTGCAAGATGCTATATCCATCTCAACATCTCCAACAGCCCCCAGGATATCTCCATAACACATACCTGTACATGCATATCAGAATTATGAATTGCCTTATCCATTAGACACAATAACCTTGCCACACACCTGTTCAAAGGCAAATATACAGCTTTACTAATAGCTACATTTTTTTTTCATTGGTGTTCTGCTGAATTCCTATTACTGTACCAAATATTCCCTGCTTCCATATTGTGTTGCCTTTTTTATTTTTTTGTGGGTGTGTTAACACAAATTTTGAGCTAACTATACATTTTAAAATGATTTTTTTATATATGGAATAAGAGCCCAATATAAAAGAAATTATTCTAATTTGAGTGTCTGCGCACACACACATACATACACACACATAACACAGGTATTTAGTGCTAGGTAGTCATGTCATATGCTCATTTAGGGCTATTTGTGTGTCTGCACATACATACACACACATTCATACACACAGGTATTTAGGGCTAATTGCGTGTGTTTGCACACACACATACACACAGGTATTTAGGGCTAGGTAGTCATGTCATATGCTCATTTAGGGCTATTTGTGTCTGCATATACATACACACACATTCATACACACAGGTATTTAGGGCTAATTGCGTGTGTTTACACACAAATACACATACAGATATTTAGGGTTAATTGTGTGTGTTTACACATACACACACCCATACGCACAGGTATTTAGGGCTAAGTGTGTGTGTTTACACACACACACACACACCCATACACACAGGTATTTAGGGCTAATTGCGTGTGTTTGCACACACACCCATACACACAGGTATTTAGTGCTAGATAGTCATGTCATATGCTCATTTAGGGCTATTTGTGTGTCTGCACATACATACACACACATTCATACACAGGTATTTAGGGCTAATTGCGTGTGTTTGCACACACACATACACACAGGTATTTAGGGCTAGGTAGTCATGTCATATGCTCATTTAGGGCTATTTGTGTGTCTGCACATACATACACACAGGTATTTAGGGCTAATTGTGTGTGTTTACACATACACACACCCATACACACAGGTATTTAGGGCTAAGTGTGTGTGTTTGCACACACACCCATACACACACACACACAGGTATTTAGGGTTAATTGTGTGTGTTTGCACACACACATGTATTTAGGGCTAGATAGTTATGCCATATGCTCATTTATAAAAGTCCATATATGAATGTTTGGTAATGCTATTGTATCAGAATGTCTGTGTAATGTGTCTTGCATTTGAGTCTGTGCATGTGCATCTGTCTGCCTTTATATATTAGTGTGACTATGTGGCTCTTGTGCTGTGTGAGTCTATTAATGCAAGCTTGTGAATGTGTCAGTATGTTAATGTGTAAGTGTTGTGTCTACATGTGCATCTGTCAGTATGCGGTTCTACAGCTCTAGTGGTGTCTGTCTCACCATGTGTTAGTCTCTGTGTGTCTGTCTGTGTTTTTCTCTCCTTATGTGTTGCTAAATATATGCTGATTTCTTCTGTGGTTGTGGGTAAATGATATATTTATATATACACGTATATAAGAGAGAAGCCAGAGTGTTGCTGCTAGTAGAACAGTATATGCTCCTCTGTGCATGTTTTATGTATTTACACAAGATGTTTTTTTCCTATAAAGCCCCCCGCCCCCCACAACTCACTAGCTCAGTAATTCCTCTCTCTTTAATCCACTCCGCTGGCTGATTTACAGACTGGCTTCTTTAGGGGAGATCTATACCAACCTGCAATGCATCTTGGACATATTGGGTTATATCTGCACAACATTGGTATTGATGCTAGGGCCCGATTAATCGTCCCAATGATAGAGGGCAGCAAAGCAATATGTAAATAAAGGGTTAAGAAAGGGGGAGTGTGCAGGATTTGCATGCCACAGGAGGTTAAGTGGGGCAAGCATTATCTAGGAAGAGAAAGGGTTATTCTAGCTCTGTGATTGTGCCCATTGGATTCTGCTTTCGGCTGCAGGCAGTAGTCACAATAAAGATGCCAAACGCCAGCCTACCATCCCCCTCCCCAAACAGCTAGGGCAAGAAACGACACATCAGCATGTACTGGGTACCAGCCAGGGCACAATATGAGAGAATACACAACACATAACCCCTGGAATACAAAATTGCCCACGAATATTAAGCTCAGTTTTTAATCAGGTGTCTCACTAAATGCACATATGAACTTCATTCAGTAAACAATGTATGGCCAGGAAAACCTGTGATTACCTTCATGTCATTGATGATGGCCTGGAAGAGGCCCCCCAGGGCTCCACACTCCTTATCCACTGCCTCCATGGTGGGAGAGATGCCAGCAACCCAGAGCCCACTAAGGAGAGGGAAAGCAAATCTATTCACAAAGGAGAGGGGCAATCCAGACCTCAACTACACCCCTCAAATGAGGGGAATAACCCAGATCTTCACACCTCACTGGTGAAGGGGTTAAACCAGAATTCCACAAATGATGGGGGAGATCCAAATTTTCAGCACCTCACAGATGAGGGGGAAATCCAATATCCACCCCTGGGCTGTATCCAGATGAGAGATTAGAGCGTGAAAAAGCAGAGAATTCCAGAGAATCCAGAAGTCCCTTGTGAATCAGTGTCACCCTCCTCCCCCACTTGTTATTTCCCCCTGTTGAGTCCTTTCTAGTGGATGTCAGTTGCAGCATACAGATGCCCCATATCCAGTGGGGAGGAAATCCAGACACAGCCTCCTAAAGTCATCTCTGCAGAGGGGAGGGTGTACGTGCTGAGGTTGAACTGGGATCCTGGGAAAGGCATTTACCAGAGATGTGTGAATGGGTAAGAAGCAAGGCAACAGTTCACAGGGATAATCGGAGACACAGAGCGATCCAGGATGAGCTGCAGCAGCCCTGCACAGGCTGAGAGGCTGCACTGCAGCACAGAGGCAGCAGACTGGGGAGAGGGAGGGTAGGACTGTCACATGGAGCAGGAGGGAGTGACTGTCTGTGTGTGTTGGGGAGAGAGCAAGGCAGCTGCTCTACAAATCCCGACCTCAAAATATGTTTAGTTAATGGAGAATTCATCTCACAGGTAAAAGAACTTGCAGTATCCTCAGTGGGTCTGCATTGCATTGCTTATCTGCAAATCACATATGTCACCAGGGTAGCAAACATCCAGTGGTGTTACTGAGGTCTATAGACTCACTCTGCTATATTCACTTACTAGTTCCAAGGCACTATGCAGCTTATTCACTAAATCTCACCTCTCCATTCTTCAGTGGGCCATCTCCATAGAAAACTGGTTTTCAAACTTGTCATCAGGCCTCCCCAACAGGCCAGGTTTTCAGGATTACCTTGAATGAAAGCAGGTAAAATAACCATGTTTACTAATCAGCTGATTACTTCACCTGAGATGTAGTTAAGGTAGCCTCAAAATGTGCCCAGTTAGGGAGGCCTAAGGACAGGTTTGAAAACCAGTGCCATAGAATAACAGAAATGATTGGGCCAAAATTAATGAAACCTGTCAGTGCTGCCACACCACAACTTGAAAATCGAACAATTCTAAAGATTTGTAACCCCCAGTTAGAGAACCAATCTCAACCCGCAGATGTGACATTATAATCAATGGAGCAGGATCTATCTTGTAATTGTTCACCTTTCGTTGCATAAAACGAGTTTCACGAATACGCCTTAAAACATTAGAGAACAGTTAAAACCAAAAATCTCAGTTGTTAAAAAAAAATAAAAAAAAAATATGAAGGCAACATCCTAAGATTTGTAATACTGGGACATGACAGTAAGTTGAGATACTTCACTTAAAGGGACACTGTACTCAAAAATTTTCTTTCGTGATTCACACAGAGCATGCATTTTTAAGCAACTTTCTAATTTACTCCTATTATCAAATTTTCTTCATTCTCTTGGTATGTTTATTTGAAAAGCAAGCATGTAAGTTTAGATGCTGGCCCATTTTTGGTGAACAACCTGGGTTGTCCTTGCTGATTGGTCAGTACCAATAAACAAGTGTTGTCCATGGTCCTGAAGCAAACATTTGCTGGCTCCTTAGCTGAGATGCCTTCTTTTTCAAATAAAGATAGCAAGAGAACGAATTAAAATTGATAATAGAAGTAAATTAGAAAATTGCTTAAAATTGCATGCTCTATCTGAATCATGAAAGAAAAAATTTGGGTTCAGTGTCTCTTTAAGCAATAGTCTTTAAAGTGATACTAAACCTAAATTATTTCTTTCATGATTCAGATAGCGCGTGCAATTTTAAGCAACTTTCTAATTTACTCCTTTTATAATTTTTCTTCATTCTCTTGCTATCTTTATTTGAAAAGCATAAATATAAGCTTAGGAGCTGGCCCATTTTTGGTTCAGTACCTGGGTAGCGCTTGCTGATTGGTGGCTAAATGTACCCACCAATCATCAAGTGCTACCCAGGGTGCTGAATCAAAAATGGGATGGCTCCTAAGCTTAGATTTCTACTTTTTCAAATAAAGAGAGCAAGAGAATAAAGAAAATTGATAATAGGTGTAAATTAGAAAGTTGCTTAAAGGGACATTAAACCCACATTTTTTCTTTCATGATTCAGACAGAGAATTCAGTTTTAAACAACTTTCTCATTTACTTCTATTATCTAATTTGTTTAATGCTTTAGATATCCTTTGTTGAAGGAATATCAATGCACATAGGTGAGCCAATCACACAAGGCATCTATGTGCAGCTACCAATCAGCAGCTACTGCGCCTATCTAGATATGCTTTTCAGCAAAGGATATCAAGAGAATGAAGCAAATTAGATAATGGAAGTAAATTAGAAAGTTGTTTAAAATTGCATGTTCTTTCTAAATTAACAAAGAAAATATTTGGGTTTCATGTCCCTTTAAAATTGCTCTATCTGATTCATGAAAGAAAAAAATGTGGATTTAGTATCCCTTTAACAAATTCTGCATGATTAGCCTTAGTTTAGCTGAAAAGTCACAACCACGGCCTCGTTCATCTCAGCAAATTAATCCAAAAAGTGGCAGCAGAATGTGGAAAATAGAATTTATTTGCACACAAACATAGCAGTGACGTTTCGGGAATCACTTCCCTTAATCATTATTGCAGATATTTCAAAAGAGAAAATGATGATATGATTAAATGGTCTGAAAGAGAAATATACTCACAGCATCAAATGAACAGATGTTGCTCAACCTAAGAATATATTCTTCTATATAAGCAAGCTTTAAATGAGCAATTATTTAGCAACATAAACTCATACAGCAGAGAAGCATGCATTATATGAACACAATGTGTAATACAGGTAAGAAATGGACACATATTAAAGGGATATAAAACCCAACTTTTTCTTTCATTATTCAGATAGAGCTTGCAGTTTTAAATAACTTTCTAATTTACTATTATCACATTTTCTTTGTTCTATTGATATCTTTTGTTGAAAAGCAGGGGCGTATGCATAGAAGCCGGCTGGGAAGTATTATATTCCTATGGAATTGTTTGCACATTTTTGGTCTGTGCAGTAATTTGAGAAAAATGAATAAACAAAATATCTAATATTCTACTCATATCTCTGTCAAGGAAAAAGAAATGTCCTTATCCTTACTGGGTATTTTTTTGCCCAGATTTTAACCCTTTTAGTGCATTCCTGGTACATAAGAAACTGTTTTGGACCACTCGATTTTCAGCTATATCTATCCAATTATCATGTGCTAGATGCATTTTTTTTGTCATCATATTGTATTACAAGCTTATTATAGTTTGGACATTATTTTTGTATATGTAAAAATTGCAGCTCTGAGAGTAAGTGGGGGCATTTTTGTGTGGTTTAGTGATTCCAATAAATAAAGGTTTATCTTCGAGTCAGTGGAAGTGGAAGATGCACTTAATATAGAGTATAACACAATCAACTAATCTCTCCTGCTGACTTGTCTGCCAGAAAAGGATCAGTATAACATAATTCCATTTAATAACATTTCTCCCTATTAACCCATAATTAATTATCAGCAATTGTCTATTTGAGATAGTAACTGTGGGAATGGAAGTATGAGCTCAGCCTTCCTTGCTCTGGCAGTGAAAAGGGTTAAAGCATCATTAATATATTAATAGTGATTCTCGGTGTGTGGCATGATAAAATTAGAAACATTAATAAACCTTTCTCTACAGAGAATTTGCAAGTGGAATGGTTTTACATTAGCATTTGGCCACTGATTTAGATTTATTCCTTCTGGTGTCTAATCCTGAAGAACGGGGACTTTTAATGACTCCAAACTAAAGCAACTTGTTTCTCCCAAATAGATGTGAATATTTTAAAAACTGACTGTGGTTTTTGCTTTCCAGGCTCAAATAGATATTCTGATGCAATAATAAAATGCTCTATTGCACAAATGCTTATTAAACAAATAGTTAATCTCATGCACTAGACATTCTCCTGTGCTGGTCCTTGCTGGTGCAAGGTTAGTAATTGCCAGCTACACGAGTATGCTGCTGCTGAATGGCTTACCATGTTTGATTATTGCTCCCAAGCAATAATTTAACTGTGTGTTTAGCCCCTTTGGGGATTATAGACATAGTTACCAGCAAGTATTTGTTTAATAATAAAATGTTCTAAGAAATTAGAACATTTTATTACTACATTAGAGTCTTGTCCCTGTTTATCAGTGATTACTGTCTTGACAACCAATAAGCATTAATTCATACGTACAAGAAGTTCCTTCAAGTTTCAGTTGAATAAATGTCTGGTTTTGTTTAATTTGTGTGCTTGTGCACACAAGCTGTAAAATAATAATATACCCAATCTTTCCATATTATTATTATTATTATTATTATCGGTTATTTGTAAAACACCAACAGTTTTGCAGCACTATAAATAAAGGCAGAGTACAACAAAACAATTATAGGGATCAAATGGGTAGAGGGTCCTGCCAAAAGTTGCACTGTTGTAGTCAGCTCTTAAGCAGGTGATCTATAAACAGCTGGACTCTTAGGCTTAAATGCTAAGGGTGTTCAGGGGATAGCAATAGCTTGAGGTAGTGAGAGGACATCCAGGAAGAGATATGAGAAAGACAGTTAGTTACACGGGTTAGAAAGGAAGGAGATAGGTCTGGTGCAGAGAAGTAGATTTGGGTGTCATCGGCATACAAATTATATTGGAAAGCGTGGGACTTTATTAGGGAACCTAATGATGATGTGTAGATGGAGAAGAGAAGGGGACCGAGGACAGAGCCTTGCGGTACCCCGACAGAAAGTGGTGATGGGGCAGAGGAGGCCCCAGAGAAGACTACACTAAAGGTGCCAAAGGATTGGAGGGTTTAGAGCAAACAGTGTCAAATGCTGCGGACAGATCAAGGAGGGTAAGCAGAGAGAAGTGGCCTTTTGATTTTGCTGTAAGTAGGTCATTGGTAACCTTAACAATTGCTGTCTCTGTGGAGTGATGGGGATGAAATCCAGATTGCAGTGGGTCAAGGAGGGAGTTTAATGTATGGAAATGGGATAGGCGTGCATATACTAGTTTTTCGAGAAGCTTTGAGGTAAGAGGGAGGAGGGAAATAGGGCGGTAGTTGGATGGGGAAGTTGGATCAAGGCAAGGTTTTTTGAGGATAGGTGTGACCAGTGCATGTTTCAGAGATGAAGAAAATATACCGGTGCTGAGGGAGAGGTTGAAAATGTGTGTGAGTATAGGGGTAAGGGTAGAAGAGAGGGAGGGGAGTAGCTGTGAGGGGATAGGGTCAAGGGGACAGGTAGTGAGGTGAGAGCACAGTATAAGTGCAGTATAAGTGCAGAAACTTCTTCCTCAGTAACAGGGGAGAAAGAGCTAAGTTTATGGCTATGTGGGTTGTGGTTGGTTGAGAGCGTTTGAGGGGGGTGAGAGAATGGAATTATGTTGAGAGCTAATTTCGTTTCTGATGGAGTAAATTTTGTTATTGAAGTGGCTGGCAAAGTCTTAAGCTGACAGAGAAGTTGTATTAGGAGGTGGGGATGGGCGGAGAAGAGTATTGAAAGTGGAGAACAGACGTTTTGGGTTTGAAGAAAGATTAGCGATAAGAGCAGAGAAGTAATGTTGTTTATAGAGATTAAGGGCAGAATAGTAGGAGTTCAAGATAAATTTGTAATGAAGAAAATCAGCTGAACTCCAAGATGTTCTCCAGTGCCGCTCAGCAGTACAGGAACATCTGCGTAGGTATCGTGTCAAAGGAGTATGCCAGGGCTGAGGATGAGTGTGTGATTTCCGAGCTATGGTAAGAGGGGCCAGATTGTCAAGGACAGATGTAAGGGTGGAATTATAGTGGCAGATAGATTGGTCAGGGCAAGAAAAGGAGGAGAAGGATGAGAGGAGAGGTTCGAGGGAATTAGCAAGCTGTTGCTGATCTAATGATATAATGCTTCTGTGAAGTTTGGTGTGAGGAGTAGGACAAGGGAGAGTTGTAGGGAGGTATGATATGTTGCAAGTGAGGAGATGGTGGTCAGAAAGAGGAAAAGGGGAATCTGTGAAGTTTGTGCATTAATAGCTAAAGATCAGGTCAAGGGAGTGACCGTCTTTGTGAGTGGGAGAATAGGTCCATTGTGACAAACCGAAAAAAGAAATGAGTTGCAGAAGTTGTTTTGCAGAGGAGGCAGTGAGATTGTCAAGAGGGATGTTAAAGTTGCTAAGAATGAGGGCAGGGGTGTCTGAGGAAATTAAATAAGGTAGCCAGGCAGCCAAGTGATCTAGAAATTGAGTTGAGGAGCCAGGGGAGAGAATAAGCGAATCATGTGGGTTTCGAACGAGGAAAATGTGAGGGGAGAGATGGGTTGTATTTGTTGAAAGGTACAACGAGAGGAAAGCAAAATACCTACACCACCTCCTTGTCTATTACCAGACCTAGGAGTGTGGCTGAAGTGGAGACCCCCCATGTGACAGAGCAGCAGTGGATGCTGTGTCTAGGGGAGAGAGCCAGGTTTCTGTTAGGGCCAGAAGGTTGAGGGAGCGGGAGATAAAGAGGTCATGTATAGAAGTGAGCTTGTTGCAAACAGAGCAAGAGTTCCAGAGTGCACAAGTTAAAGGGGTAGTGGGTTTAGATACAAGAGGAATGTGAGTAAGGTTGGCTTTGAGTTGAGTTTTGTTTTCTGAGTCTATGGGACAGTACACATGGATGTGCACGGCTAGGCAGTTGTTGGGGACCAGAATTAGGGGAGATGTCACTAGCAGTTAGTAAAAGCAAGAGGGAGAGTGACATGAGATGAGATACAGATTTGCAGTAGTGAGACTGCTTTTGAGATGGGCTGGAGGGGGTAGAGAGAGTGTTTAGGAATAGGTAAAGTTCATGAGTATAGAAGTAAGGTGAGTTTAAGAGAGATGGGCTAATGAACAGTTCAGGTGGAGAGGGAGAAGGAGTAATTTAATAATGTAGTTTGTTATAGAGACGAGGTAACAAAAAGGGATATGAATATATTGAGCATTTTTACAAAAGTGGGGACCAATTAAACACATAAGACACAGTATTACAGCAGCAATTACATAAGGAAACAATGAGATACATAGAGATACATAGAACACAATATTACAAAAGTACTTGCCTTGTGTCTTGCCCCTTGCCCAATCCTTGTTGGATTCTTGTATAATTCTTTCTTAATGCCTCACTTATAAAATGTTCACTTCAAAAATGTGAATATATGTTGTTGTAGCAATGTACACTGCCCAGTGCTATGCACAGCCCAAGCTCATGTTAAATATATAGGCAGGGTAGTCAGATGTGTCCACTAAATTACTTAATTGATAAATCAAAGACAATTGAAGGGCCAAATTGAAAGTTAGATTCTGGTCTGGTCAGGGTGAGATAAGTTAAGTAAACAGACATTAACATTTTGAGGTTGAAACTATGGCATAAGATAGCTATGAATTTAAGAATAATAGCAAGTATTGATAAGGATTGAACATCACATGGCAATTAACAAAACATTAGAAGTAAGACATTAGATAACATTACAACAAATGCAGGACTAAATTAACAACCTAAAATCATTTGCTCAATATACATGTACACGGGCCAAAAGAGAGTTACAGGAGAGGAAAAATACCAGAGTGCAGTGAATAGTTTGCAGATCGTCAGGGACTCTATTCACGTACCAAAAGAGAGTTACAGGAGAGGAAAAACACCAGAGTGCAGTAAATAGTTTGCAGATTGTCAGGGACTCTATTCACGTAACAAAAGAGAGTTACAGGAGAGGAAAAACACCAGAGTGCAGTGAATAGTTTGCAGATTGTCAGGGACTCTATTCACGTACCAAAAGAGAGTTACAGAAGAGGAAAAACACCAGAGTGCAGTAAATAGTTTGTAGATTGTCAGGGACTCTATTCACGTACCAAAAGAGAGTAACAGGAGAGGAAAATCACCAGAGTGCAGTAAAAGTTTTGCAGATTGTCAGGGACTCTATTCACCTACCAAAAGAGAGTAATAAGAGAGGAAAACACCAGAGTGCAGTGAATAGTTTGCAGATTGACAGGGACTCTATTCACGTACCAAAAGAGAGTAATAAGAGAGGAAAACACCAGAGTGCAGTGAATAGTTTGCAGATTGACAGGGACTCTATTCACGTACCAAAAGAGAGTAACAGGAGAGGAAAAACACCAGAGTGCAGTGAAAAGGTTGCAGATTGTCAGGGACTCTATTTACGTACCAAAAGAGAGTAACAGGAGAGGAAAAACAGAGTGCAGTGAATAGTTTGCAGATTGACAGGGACTCTATTCACGTACCAAAAGAGAGTAAAATTAGAGGAAAAACACCAGGGTGCAGTGAATATCCCTTTAGGGCTTGCATTTCACAAGTATCCATAGAGTAGACTCATCTGAGTAAAACATATTGCATGCTGAGCGTTCCAATAAATATATCTATTATATTTTATTCAAGGAAACGATGCTCTAAACTTACCTATATGTACACTTCAAAATGTTTTTATTGTTTTCTTGGTACTGTGTGTAGCCAGTTAACTAAATGACAAATAAAATAAACAAATTGTATAAGTGATACCTTTATTGGCTATTGAAAGATGATTTTTTGCAAGCTTTTAAAGCACTAGCCAAAAAAGGTGTCACGTATACAATTTGTTTTTACTCTTCGAAAAAGGATACCAAGAGAGTAAAGCTAATTTGATAACAGAAGTAAATTGGAAAGTTGTTAAAAATTGCTCAGTCTATCAGAATCATGAAAGTTTAATTTTGACTATACTGTCCCTATGTGGAACTACCTAGGTATATTGTTCCCATACCGAAGAAAGAGACCATAAATCTGAGATAGCCAAGGAATGTATCAAATATTTGAGAACAATTTTTATTTTTATTGGCTGTTATAATATTTGGATGAATTATATAATAGTTTATCACAGGGAATCCATTGATATAGACCCTTGTTAAGTGCAACCAGCTATGCACTTGTAATTAGATTTATGGTCCAGATATTCCTCCACACTTCATATCCTCAGATACACTGAGAGTAAACAGCATCTCTGTGTGTATGCATCATATCTGCACTAAGCGCGATTACTCCACTGGGAGTTGTAGAGTACTGTTTGGAAAAACAGGCAAGGGTGAATTCTATTTTGAGTTACACCACAAAGCTTATTAAAACCTCCATTCTATAGCTTAGTGGAGAAAATGTGCACTACATTGATAGTCTGGATGTGAGATTTTCATGTCCCTCATATCTGTATATGGTATGACTGTGACATATGGGAACTTTCTGTGTAAGCTGGGATATGTCTGGTAGGGTGACCATATTGTAGCTTTAGAAAGGGACACATGAAAAATACATATGTCAGGGTTCTTATACAAAACAATTCTTTAAACAGCCCTGACATATGTATTTTTCACGTGTTCCTTTTTAAATATGGTCACCTTATTTAAAGGGATATGAAACCCAGATTTTTTTCTTTTGTGATTCAGATAGAGCATGCCATTTTAAGCAACTTTCTCATTTTCTCCTATTATCAATTTTTCTTCGTTCTCTTGGTATCTTAGCTATTAGCTACCAATCAGCAAGTGCTACCCAGGAACTGAACCAAAAATGGACTGTCTCCAAAGCTTACATTCCTGATTTTCAAATAAAGATACCAAGAGAATTGTAAATTAGAAAGTTGCTTAAAATTGCATGCTCTATCTAAATCATGAAAGAAAAAAAAATGGGTTTCATATCCCTTTAATTGGGTAGTAATTGTAAAAAGTGTTCACGTATAATAATAATAATGATAATAATAACACCTCTTCTATGGTATTTGAAAACCTGCTTTCGTTTTAAAACTTTAAAAAAAAAAATGATATTGTAGGAAGTTTTAAATGTGTGTTCATTTTTATTGTTTACTGTCCCTTTAAGATAAATGTATAATATGTATTTAAAGGGGCATTGTACTGAACTCTTATTTTCCCCATTTAAAATAGTGCATAGTAAATGGAACAACAAATGTGTTTGTATGCTGAAGAAACGAAGATTCTCATTTTGGTCTGACTAATATATGTTCCTGACAAGCAGCTGCGTGTGAAAATTATCAGTCAGGGATCATTGTATCGTACCTAGGAATCAGGTGTACAAATATAACTTTCATGGACTTTTTTTTACTTAAATGGAAAGTTTTATTTAACTCCTTTTCAAACAAAAATGTATTTGTAATATTGCTGTTCTGCCATAGGAATGACAGAATATTTTCTACTACACAGTAGCAACTGTTCAGAGAATTACTATTGCCAGTTTCAGAGAAACCCCACCCTTGTAAAAATAGGTCAAACCTCTGGAAATTCATTCAATACTCAAATTAAACCCACCCAATTCTCTTCCTAAGAGCTATAATTATCACTCTTTGGTTTGGATGCCCCAAGCAAAATATATTGTAATGTGGCAAATGGAATGTTTCCTTTTTAAGGTATTTTGCAGCTCAGTCTCACTGGGTATAAAGTAAAAACAATGAGAGTAACTCCTTTGTTGCTTTTGATTAAAAATAGTTGTGGTTTAGGCAGATATATTTCTCTTTTTAGTGTAAATGCAGTTATATGTACAGACAGTCATATTGCATATTTCCCTATGGAGACAATTCAACTAACAAATCCATAGATTGGTTTACTTTATGGAAGGGAATAGAGAAGATTTAGTTGTGTCCATGTAAGGAAGATTTTAGTGACTGGGGATGATCTGTTTTAGTGAGATTCCCGATTCTGCTCTGGATACTACTGTTATGCAGCTCATCCAGTTGAGAGTCTGGGCTAGATTTACTAAAGCCCTACGGCTGCAAGTTCTCACAAGAACTTGCTTGCCGTCATTTATCAAGCAGCGGTCACCAGACCGCCGCTTCCCTAACCTCTTCGCCACCTCTAAGGTGGCGAAATTCAATCTCCTCGGTCTAGTCAGACCGAGGAGATTGACAGCTCCTGCCCGCACGTGATTGGCTGTGCGCGGGCAGGGGGCGGGATTGCACGCGAGCGCAAAATTGCGATCGTGTGCAATGGCGAATACCTGCGGGTAATTACGCCCCGCCACAGGCGAGCTGAGGCGTACAGGGGCGCGTATACGCGCCCCTGTATGCCTCAGCTTTAATAAATCTAGCCCTCTGTGTAGATTAGCCGCATTTTAAAGCGCTCTGTGCTATGCATAAAGCTGCTGTTTTTGTGTCTATATAGCCCAACATATTAAATGTTAGAATATCCCTTTAAAAGGGACATGGAACCAACATTTTTCTTTCATGACAGAGGATACAATTTTAAAAAACTTTCTAGTTTTTCTTCTATCAAATTTTATTATTTCCCTTGGTGTGCTTGGTTAAAGGAGCTGCAACACACTATTGGGAGTGAATGAAAAGAGGCGTATGTTTGCAGCCACCAATCACCAGCTCGATCACAATACTATATTGCTGGTACTGATCCTACCTAGGTATGTTTTGCAACAAAGGATACCAAGATAATAAAGCCAATTAGATAATAGAAGTAGATTGGAAAGATGCTTAAAATTGCATGCTTTATCTGAATCATGAAACTTTAACTTTACAGCCTTTAAAGGGATACTAATCTTTTCACGACTCAGATAGAGCATGCAGTTTTAAGCAACTTTTTAATTTACGCCTATTATCAATTTTTCTTTGTTCTCTTGCTGTCTTTATTTGAAAAGCAGGAATTTAAAGCTTAGGAGCTGGCCCATTTATGGTTCAGAACACTTACTTATTGGTGGCTAAATGTAGCCACTAATAAGCAAGCGCTATCCAGGGTGCTGAACCTAAAATGGGCCGACTCCTTGGTGTTAGGTGAAGAGATAAGATAGTGTTCGGTTGCTATATTCACAATGTTCGATCCAGGCTTCTTTTTAACGTCTATCGGTTCAGATTGGTTTGAGCATAATGGGTTAGTTTAAAACTCTTTATAAAAAAACGTATCAACTGATTTAAAAATTCTCAAATACATTAATGATAGGTTTCTGTAGAAAATGATTAGATAACTTTTTATCTAAAAGATTGGAATCAACCCCAATGTTCAAGGCCGCCACTAGAAATTTTGGGGCCCCTGACTTAACCATTGATCAGGGCCCCCCCCCCCCCCTTTGACATGTGCAATTTTTGACCAAGTGACTAAAACGTATATGCACTTTATTCTTAAGTGTCTATTTAAACTTGGAAATGTTGTAAAGGTAGTAACATACACTGAAACACACACAAACACTCACACATAAGGATTCACATATAGGCACTCTAGCAAACACGCAAAGAAACTCATTAGTCTCAAAGTCTGTAGAAAGATGTGAATAATCAGTAGTAAGGTCAAAATGTCCTAAAAAGGAACAGACAATGGACACACACACACAAACTCAAACTTGCACATACATTCAAGGAAACACCAACAGAGACAGCCTCAGAAAACACACAGACATACACACACAGACACCCACAGAAAACACATAAAGACATACATACACACCCTCACTGAGACATCCACAGAAAACACACAAAGACATACACACACCCTCACAGAGTCACCCACAGAAAATACACACCCTCACAGAGACATCCACAGAAAACACAGACATACATACACACACACACACACCCTCACAGAGACATCCACAGAAAACACAGACACAAACACCCACCCTCACAGAGGCATCCAGAGAAAATACACAAAGACAAACACACGCCCATCCTCACAGAGACACCCATAGAAAAAGCTCAAAGACATATGCACACACCCTCACAGACAACCACAGAAAATGCACAAAGACATACACACCCACCCTCACAGAGATAACAACAGAAAAAAATACATACACACTCATAGAGACACAAACCAAAGCACAAAGACATAAACACAGACACCCACAGAAACACTCACAGGAGGAAACATGTATGCACCTTGCATCCCCTAAATCAACAGTGTGTGACATGCATGATAAAAAAAAATGCAGAAATTAAGAGATCACTTTTTAAATGTGCAAACAAAAATAATTCTGTGAATTCAAAATTGTACATTAATGATCTGGGTAGATGGCTAGATGAAGAAAAGTACTTTTAAAAGGTTGTCATATGTTTGTTTGATATTTTCCCCAACCAAGAGCACCACTTCAAATATAGTGTACAAATATTCCCATCTGTCAGCTGTACTTGTGGATTTTGAAAATGCTGTACTCTATATGGTCTTGGTGGAATCATAAGCTGTGGTACTCATACCATTAGATCTGGTTAAATGCAGGATTTAAGCTTGTTGGTATGCATTTCAAAATTAAGTCAGCTGTAGAGTAAACTGAACAGTTTTAAGTTAACCTGTCTCATTTCCAACACTGAGCAATCTTAGTCTGAGAGTATAACATGTTATGCAGATGAAAAATCTTAGATAAAATTCCTCCTTGTATCGTGAAAGTCCTTGTATAAAGGGGCAGTAAACTGGAATGTAATATATATCATTTGTGTATTGAGGAGGAAACATTTCTGCATGGTTTTAAATATAGAATTTCTACAGCATTGTCAAATAATCATAAATACACTGCTGCTAAAAAAATGTGTTTTTATGGACCCCTGGCCCCACCATACAACTACTACCACACTGAAGTTACAATCTTAAATTGCACAAAGAAATAAAAAAACATTTGCTAAGTAATTCCTACCTCCTCTGTAAATGAAAGTGATCAGCCGTCTAACTCAGGCACACTCTACAAACAAAGTGCCAAGTCTGTCTCAAACTGTGCATAGTGGTTTAGTGCACACTCAGAAATCCTCTCAAATGCTAATACTTTACTCCTTGTAATAACATTTCCATGCTCAATTAGCACTCTGCTGTAGTACCCACTGGTGGCTGCCAAAATTTAAAAAAAAAAAAAAAAAAAAAAATTTTTTTTTTTTTTTTTTTTTTAGTTCTTGCCTCATGGGCCCCCCCTAGCTCATTGGGCCCCTGACAGGAGTCACCCCTGTCACCCCCTGATGGCGGCCCTGCCAATGTTAATGTATGGCCTTGACCTGGGATGTATACAGAACGCACTGTTGGATCAGCTGCATAAAGTAACATATAGGCACTGAAGAACATGAATAGACTGCAGAAGATTCACAATTAATTTGGCTTTAAAATCTCTTTGTGTTCATGAGCCAAAGAGACAACAGTAAGAGGAAACACAGACCCTGTACAGAGTGAGGTATTTTGGAACAAACAAGAGAGGAGGAGCACCACTGATATGCTGGTTTGATGTACTCCCTATAGGCCTGGAATCTCATGGAACTTCCAGCAATGCAGTTTAGCAATCTTGTCATTTATACCAGGAGTTATTTCTCAGTACAGAAGATCATTCACTCTTTATTTATTTTATTTTGCACTCTTAGAGGTATTTACAAGATAGCATTAAAGACAACTTTAACAGCCTATAGACAAACAATGTAACTGCATCCTGTGAATAAAACATCAGCAAATGTAAAGGGAGGACAGATCTGATTCATACTCTAATGGTACATTCTAATGCAAACATGATATGCTCTAATTCCTTAAAGGGACACTAAAGTCAAAATTAAACTTTTATGATGCAGTTTTAACCCCTTAAGGACCAGGCATTTCAGACAAAAACTTCCCCAAAAGACCAGAGCATTTTTGCCATCAATAAATTTGAACTGAAATAGAGCCTTTTTTATGTATACTGTATATATATATATATATATATATGTATATATATATATATATATATATATATATATATATATATATATATATATATATCAAAACTATATCTATATATATATTTTTTTAGTAGACAACCCAAAGTATATTTCATGCCACCATTTCCCCGCCAAATCTGATCAAATAAAAAAAATTGTTAACTTTTTCACAATTTTAGGTTTCTCACTGAAATTATTTACAAACAGCTTGTGCAATCATGGCACAAATGGTTGTAAATGCTTCTCTGGGATCCCCTTTTTTCAGAAATAGTAGACATATATGGCATTGTCATTGCTTTTTGGTAATTAGAAATCCGCTAAATGCCGCTGCGCACCACACTTGTATTATGCCCAACAGTGAAGGGGTTAATTAGGTAGATTGTAGGGTTAATTTTAGCTTTAGTGTAGAGATCACCCTCCCACCTGACACATCCCACCCCCTGACCCCTCTCAAAAAACAGCTCTCTTCCCTCCCCCACCTCACAATTGTCACCGCTATCTTAAGTGCTGGCAGAAAGTCTGCCAGTATAAAAATATATATTTTTTTTAAATTATATATTTTCTGCAGGGTAGTATCCCCCCTTACCTCAAAACCTCCCGGATCCCCCCAAACAGCTCTCTAAACCTCCCCCTCTACCTATTTGCCCCTATCTTAGGTACTGGCAGCTGTCTGCCAGTACCCAGTTTGCAGCAAATTAGGCAAAAAAAAATTAAAACATTTTAAATACCAATTTTTTTGTAGTGTAGCTGCCCCCCTCAATACCCAACCCCCTCCCAGATCCCTTTCTCTCAACGGATCCCACATAGGATCCCCCTCATTGCCCCTCCTCCCTCCTTCCCCCTAGATGACTCTTTTTTTTTTTTTAACATCCCCTGTAGCGTGGCATAGCGGTCCCACCCGCTCCCGTCCTCCTTCCCCCCCCTCCAGCGATGGGCCGCCCACTCGCCTCCCTCCTTAACCTCCCACCCACCAACGATCGGCACCACTGCTGTCCGATGCAGAGAGGGCCACAGAGTGGGCCTCTCTGCATCGGTAACTCTGCAAATCTATTTCTTCAGTGCCCCACTTGTGAGGCATGCAGAAATAGCACAATCTTGCAATTTTTAGCGAGATTGCGGCAGAGAGAAGCCCAGCATACAGGGTGCGGTGCTGGTCGTTAAGAGACCTTCAAAATGTATTTCATTATCAATGTATGTCTTTTTATAGGGAGACTTTCTGAGGAGCCAGCTCCTATTGAGCATGTGCAAAAGTTTACAGTGCATATGTATATGACTCTGTGATTGGCTGATAGAGGGGGCCAGAACATTTAAAATTAAGTGCTATTGCATTGTCTTTTTATTATGAGTTTGTTGTTCATGTGCTTCTACTGTATTAACTGGTTCTTTAAAACATGGCATCTCTCCATTACTGACCCTAGAACATTTTGTGTTTAACCCCCACAAATGGGTTAAACACATAGGTAAAGACCCGCTCAGGGGCGGAATGCTTTAAATCTCCAGAGCAAGACACTGCTGATGATTAGTGGGATTGTTTAACTGCTGCTCTGATTGGCTGACTGGGCAATTTCTGTAGCCTGCATCTTTACAGTAGTTAAATGGGCAGTATACACCAATTTTCATTTAACTGCATGTAATAGACACTACTATATAGAATAATATGCACAGATATTGATATAAAAATCCAGTATAAAACCGTTTAAAAACTTACTTAGAAGCACTGTTGAGGAGGTTAGGCTGAAACACCAACTGAAAGGGGATGAGAGCAGACCCTCACCCTTCCCCTGCATATGAAAAGACCCATTATACAAACAGAAGCAGTCTGAAGTCTGTATACATCAGTATACATCTAAAACTTTGGGGCTTGGTTAGGAGTCTGAAAATCAGCACAATGTTATTTAAAAATAAGCAAAACTATACATTTTTACAAAAACACACCCAGATGAGCTATATAAATGGATCATCTACAAAACATTTATGCAAAGAAAAAAAAGTGTACAATGACCCTTTAAACACATTGGGGTTAATCACAATCTTTCCTATATCTGCTCCTGATAACAAGGTTTCAGTTTAAGATTATTTAGGAAGCATATTTTTCCTGTGATCACAATCCGAAATGGATTCAGCTGCTAAAACCTTAGAGCCACAAACTTCCCAAAAATGTGTTTTTGGTTGTTAAAAGAACAACAGCCTTATTATGTCAATTATTTTTCAATAGCGAACTCCACTCACATTTGCCTTATTTGGAGGAGTCTGTACTTTAGGCCACAGACAACGAGGCTAGCCACGTGCATAATATTATTATAATATAAATTATTTTGCTGTTGTTTTCTGATAAAGTCACTTAGGGACATATATGTAGCAGAGTTAGCCCTGAGAAATGAGCAGGGTGTATTTCAAGTTCAGAGAATAAGAAATTGCTAAAATTTTTAGAGTGAAATTACGTGTAAAGTCTGCAAAATAAATATAATATATAAATATAATAATATATATTGGAGAGTTGTTTCATTATCCATACCTAAACATTGTATATATAAATCTCAAGGTGTTTACTGTCCCTTTAAGTACTTGTTATTAGGATCAAAATAACCCCTTTGTACAGTGTGCATGTGAAATCATCATTTACATGTGTGAGATTAACCTATTGTAATCCAAATCCATCCTGATAACTGTTAAACAATTTAAACACCATTTGTAAGTGGGAATGATAGGTATACTAGGCATGTTTACCCAATAATTATATTGACACTTTTTTAATATTTTAAAGCATTTTCCTTTTTATCATTGATTGAGAAAGTACCATTTTTTGATTTGGCAAGATTTACTTCAGAAACAAAGAAAAACACTGTGGGTAAGTAGCTTCTGTTAGAAGAAAGTTTCTGCAACTGATCACTAGAATGGGATTTTAACAGTTCTTATGCTGTAAATTGTGACGCCGCTAAATTATGAGGTTCACTTCATTGCAATAATGTAGCCCCAAAAATGTTGCTAAAATGCCTCACTGTAGTAAACGAGGTTTGTCTTTGCCCAATTTCTATGACACACAAGGTTCTACATATTGTAAATCATGATTATTTAAAATACGATTTTTGTGACTTCATATTGGAAAAAATAAAACATGCAAGAGATCTTTGTTGCATCAAACAAGATGGAACGGAAAACAGTTATTTTCTGTTTAAAAATATGACAGTGCCGGGGGGGAGTGTGACTAGGCGGCGGCCATGATAAGACGCACTTTATGAAGCTCTGGAAGAGAACCAAATAATCAACCAAATATTTCCAGGACTTTGCAGAATCCTTCACTTTCGAGAATATCTTTAACTTCAAAGAACTTAGCTGATTTGCTACATATAAGTATTGATATACTTACGATCCTCTAGCACCGATCGTAAGTATATCTACCCCCCCCCAGCACTGGGGTAAACAGGCTCATTATGGGTACTCACAACGGGGAGGAGTTTCATGCAGTTTTACGCACCCTTCATAATAATTTCGAGCAACAAATGTGCCCTAGCTTCAACAACTTGATTGCACTCTATCAGCTCATTACCTAAAAATACTGTCCGCTGACACAGCACTTTGAATGTTTATCAGGAGCCGACACTAATTAAGCCACCTATACATGACTTAACTGATACTACAACCACTCACACATACCTGGTGGTAAAGAGAGGTTAGCCTTTGGCGGTTCTTCTGAGAGATGTGGCCGACCCCCCGAAGAGGTGTCTGTGTCCGAGTCAGGTCAGAGCGATCCTCACTGCAACCCTTTCCTGCGGCCCTGTCCCCAAAAGACTACTCCTGACGGCAGTACTTTTGGACGTTATCGCTACAGCAATAATTGAGAACACTCCCTATACAAAGATCCTGCTGACTACATCCGTGTTAGATATCCTCATGAAACAAATGAACACTCCATGCATATTTTATCAAAGCGGTGTGGGATGAGACCCGCACCCCCCAGAGCCAGACGATAAGGGGATCAAATGTTACGCAATAGGTCCAACTCTTTCTTCATACCTACCCAACTTTAAAACTTGTAATACTGTTTTTTGTTGGGGGGTTTTTGGGTTGTTTTGAAACTACTATATATGTGGTTTGTGGATTTTCATCTGATACTTATTAACTACTGTTTAACCTCTATACTAGTGTTGCAAGAATAGTTGACATAAGGTTAGACCAAGCATTCAGTAACTCCCCATATAACCTCCTATATACAAAATGTTTGTCTTTACTAGAGAGTGTGGCTATAGGATACATCACAATGCTTGGCAAAATCCCTGATGTAATTTCCATTTTTCTCAGACTAGGATCACGGATCATCATGCATGTTTACTGTATGCTTACAGCTTATATGCCTCTAACATATAACAACCATATGGTCTAATTTACTCACTGAGAGTTCTTTTCAAATCTTACCTTGTGACATCAACATTCTTTGGGCTTCTAGCTTTATTAAAATAGGAAGATGTATACCTGTTATATTTGGTTGAGTTCCCCATATGGCATAATATGAGCATCCACTACCGCAATTATTTAGACACTTACTATTTCATTATTAGGCTTATATTTTTTATTGTTCTAACCAAATAGTGCTCGTTAGTATAATATTTGCATATAGACAATATTTATCATATTGATCTCCACATGTGGCCATAGTTCATATACCTATTCTTGACTTCTAGAAACTATACCAGCACTGGGTCTGCTCTTTAAATGGCTTTTTTGCTTAACCTGAGTAATGACATCTCACAATGTTTACCATAGGTCCTTGAACACTAAGATCTATACACAATAAATATTCCTCCCCAACAAGAAAGATAAATTAAACTTCCGGCGAACACTGATGTTGCTTTCCCTAGTCTTTCTATGGGACGCCAAGCCTCAGCTTTTACAGTGGTTGCTGATTCACTCTAGGTGCAGGCTACCGCATGCTGCCACATGGTGCCTTAATTTAATGGGTCCATGTTTTAATTACCTGAACTCCCACTTGGAGGCTATTGGAGTGGGAGTTCCTATAAAGGGTCACTCAGCCCATCACTCTGGGCTGAGTTATTGTAAATGTATCTGGTTCCTGAAGCTTGCTTACTTACCTTGTATCTGCATATGCTTTCCTGGTACCTGAAAGCCAAACATACTTACCTGATACCTGTGTATACTCACCTCATTCCAGTGACCAAGCATACTCACCTTGTACCTGCGTATGCTGACCTTGTTTCAGAGCCAAGCATACTTACCTGACACCTGCTTATGCATATTTACATGCATATTTACCTCGTACCTGTGTATGCTTACCTTGTTCCTGAAGCTGTACCTACTTGGTATCTCGTGACAGCCTCATCAACAGTACCCGCTGAATATCCTGTGCCTGCTGAGTATCCTGTGTCTTTAATGCAATGTGACAGCTTTCCTCAAACCAGTTGTGCCTGCTGAACCGTAACTGTCACCAACAGTACCAGCTGGGTATTCTATGCCTGCTGTGTATCCTATGACTGCTATACCAGTGACAGCTTTCTTCAAACCAACTGTGCCTGTTGTACCTACCTGTTATTCTGTGGCAATCTCACTATCTGCAACCCATTGAGTATATTGCTATATTTGAGCCTCAGTATCCACTGGACTTTGATACTGCAACTTTCTAAGGCTTACTGTTTTTGAACAGACTCCAGTGTTACCTTGGGCCTATGTTCATACTTGCTGTTTCTGTGTTCTTCTGTTTAAAATACTAATTTGTTTTCTTGCTTATTATTCAGTAAAGCTTCTTAAAATACCTCTGTTGTTCAGTGTTTCTATTCCGGCACTCTGAGTTCAACTCACCCTAACCTCCTCACACTTATATTTCAATACAAAACCATTGTATAAAGGAAAGGAAAGCACTTCACTACTTGAGTTTTTCAGAGCGCCTCCATAGAAGTCTATTATGTGAGGAATTTAGTTTCCTGCACTTTCAGATATGCAGAATCCAGAAACTATTTCTAAATAACTAAACCGAAGGTGGCCGGGACACTTCTAGCAGGGGATACCTTGGTTGCCGGCGTGCGATCTGGCTCTCATGCTGCCACCTCTTCACTTAGCATGGACAACGCGGCTGCACAGGGTCCTGGGCAGACGACGAGGAGCGGCGACACAGCTTTCGGGACCAGGGGTTCTCAACTTGTGAAGTACTCACCAGATCATGCTGCCGCGGCCCCGGCTCTGCAGCGGAGTGGACATCCCGCAATCGCACTCGATGCACTACAGTGCACTGCTCCCTTACAGGCTCCGCAATTGGTCGCGGGGGTCGACAACTACCCCTCTGATTGTCTGGCTCCGGCTCTGGGACAGCTCCTGTCAACTTTGCTATCTGAGCCGTTTGCAGTTGTGGTGGACGCAGACGGCTGTTTCCTTCAGTGTTTACGAGCCTGTCTGTCATGTGGATTGCTCTTCTCAGTCTACTCGGTTCGGTGCATGGAGCGGCTGGGAGTCTGGCACTTAGGAGCATCGGTTTTGATCAAGGAGGGGATAGGTTAATGCATCCCACTCACACCCGAGAATGTCTCCCTGGAGTAGAGGAAATGTGCTGCTGCCTTACCCTAATATATAAGTCAATGTTTTACACATCAGTTAGGTGTTTTGACTGAGTTATATCGTTGTGTTTGTGAAAAAACTGTGAACGCTGCAGAAGAAGCTGGTCACATATAGTAATCTCTCCCTGACCCAGGCTGGAGTCGGGTGAACTGTTTATCTACTATTACCCGCCTGTTGTCAGACCTCAGTTCCCTTTGTATATGCTACTTTCCTGTCTGCCTACTTCAATACAATTTGCGGGGTCCGTGCAACCATCCTACATTCAACTGGCTGCAGGCATTGGCTTAAAAAACTACCTGAAAACAATATAAGGGACTATCTGTTCTTAACCTCCTTATTGGACTAAACATATTTTATTGTTTTTTTAAGATAAGCAACTTATTTTCTTCAGAGTGTATGGCCTTGAACTGAAATAACTGACACACGTGTTTTAATATATGCATCACACTTTGTTTTTTACTTTTTTCTTTTGCTCTGTTCTGTTCAGTTTATTCTGCATAGTAGCGGCTTGGTAGAATCTGAATGTTTTGCCGAAGCTGCTTATTTTATTCTCTAACGGTGCAATACATATCTCACTGTGTATACACGGCCATCTGTGTGTGACGTGTAAGGTACTTTATGTATAAATTCTGCTCTTACGGGATGGGGGCAGACAGCGGTTTGGTTCACATGTCTAGAATAATGAATGTCGCTGCATAATCTTGATGAAGCGAAAGTATCCTCAACCCGGCTGACTGATAGGCGGCTATTATTTGTGCCACTGAGTTACTGGTGTGGTGAAACATGAGTGTTTGTTGAAGCTGCTTACTTGGTGCTCTTGTTCTATTACATTGCAGGATATGGGCAAATGTATACACGTGGTCACCAACTAGATAGAAGCTCTCTCTACTTACAAAACATGTCCCTATTAGATAATAGCAGACAATCTGTTCTACCCAAACCTTGCTACATTTTGCACTATTGTGCTTGTTTATAACCACCCCCTGTAGAAGAGCTATATTGGACCCATTTAACTGATCAACATAGCCACACTCACATAATATGAAGTCCAGTGCTTCACTACATATTAATATAATGTTCTGGTCCTATAATTTAAACACTGGCAAGTCTTCTCCTATACATGAAACATGAATCACTGACACTACGGCTGACAATCTATCCGCACAATTGCCTAGTTTATGTTGCTTGGTTTAATTAGCATGTTTAGTTTAATGAGTTTTAGTTTAATGTTCAAATATATGTGCAATCCGAATGGTTGCGGTGTGTGTGACTGAACCAGAGATTACGATTAGGAAGCGTAGGTATAATATGAGATAATTGCCAATTGGGATAGAATCCTCATTGCAATTCTTAATATAAACAGCTTTCTATAATGTAGGTCCTTCGGTGACTACCTCGCAAATGGATCACCCTGAGTCTCTCCCAATCTCGCCACATACAGATATATAGTATTTACCTCAAACTTAACCACCAGCAAGCAGTCTCCTATAAATGAGATTTCAACTACTGACATTACGACTGACAATATAGCTGCACATTTGTCTGCTCTGTGTTCTTTGGTTTAGCTTACATATGTACCTTAGGAAGTCTTATTTTATTGTTTGGCTATGTGGTATGTGGCTGGCCGCAGTATGTGATATGAGAAATATATAACCACTGACACTACTACTGACAATATATCTGCGCAACTGCCGAATGGGAATTGTCTGGTTTATGTGATTGGTCTCGTGAGTTTGATTTTATGGTTTGGTTATGTGCTGTGTGTTCTGTTGTGGTGTATGTGGTTGAATTAAAATTAAAACTGGGAAACTCAGGTGCAATGGGAGATCACATAATTAATTGTACTTGTGTTTCTTCAATACATGGAAAATTACTCCGCACCCTATTGTGAAGTCCTATACTCTAAGAGACTCTGTTATTAACATAGTCCTGGAAACGGCTTGGTGGACTGTAACTAGTGCTAGAATTCTAAATTGCTTAGGGGATGGGACCGGTTGCCGGCTATGTCTTGTTTGATTGACTGATTGGTTTGTTTGTTTGGTTTGTGTGTTAGTAGTTGTTGTTTAGTTAATAAAAAAAAAAAACCCCAGTGTTGTGGTACAAGTACTCAGGTATCAAAGCATTTATTAATTCATCTGAAAATACTCAAAATCGCATTGTGTAACGTCATAACATACTGTAATGTAATTCTTGTCTCATGCAACACCCTGTGAGGTGTGGAATGTTTCATTTTGTAACACTGTACCCTTCATTGGTTATAAATAAAATTAAAAAAAAAACAAAAACATACTGCATTCATCTTGCCATCAATTCTGAGCAAATTTCCTGTACCTTTGTAGCTCACACATCCCCAAAACATCAGTGATCCACCTCCGTGTTTCACAGTAGGAATGGTGTACCTTTCATCATAGGCCTTGTTGACTCATCTCCAAATGTAGCGTTTATGGTTGTGGCCAAAAAGCTCAACTTTGGTCTCATCACTCCAAATGACTTTGTGCCAGAAGGTTTGAGGCTTGTCTCTGTGCTGTTTGGCATATTGTCAGTGGGATACTATTTGCATAGTAATGACTTTCTTCTGGCGACTCGACCATGCAGCCCATCTTTCTTCAAGTGCCTCCTTATTGTGCATCTTGAAACAGCCACACCACATGTTTTCAGAGAGTCCTGTATTTCATCTGAAGTTATTTGTGGATTTGTCTTTGCATCCCGAACAATTTTTCTGGCTGAAATTTTAGTTGGTTTACCTGACCGTGGTTTGGTTTCAACAGAACCCCTCATTTTCCACTTCTTGATTATAGCTTGAACACTGCTGATTTTCATTCTCAATTCCTTGGATATCTTTTTATATTCCTTTCCTGTTTTATACAGTTCAACTACTTTTTCCTGCAGATCCTTTGACAATTCTTTTGCTTTCCCCATGACTCAGAATCCAGAATCGTCAGTGCAAGGGTCTGTCAGGAGTCCAGAAACTCATTGATCTTTTATACACACACACTAAGCAAACAGATCACAGGTGAGGATGGTTACCTTTAATAGCCATTCAAACCCCTTTGTGTCAACTTGTGAGCATATTATCTGGCCAAAATCACCAGGGTATGTAAACTTTTGATCAGGGTCATTTGGGTAGTTTCTGTTGTCATTATGATTTAAAAAGAGTAAACACAGTTGATTGATAATAAATGGCTTCAGCCAAACACTAACCATGAGTGAAAGAAAGGTTTTTGTGTTATCATTCATATTCTCTGAAAAATGGCCAAGAAATCATAAATTCTGCCAGGGTATGTAAACTTATGAGCACAACTGTATATGATGCGTTTATATGTGTATATGTTGGAAAAATGGAGCTGATAGACTTGCTTGACACAGGGTTGCCACAATTTATAAAAAGAGCAATATGTGAGAAGCGCAATAAAACTAGATATGCCTGTAAATATAAGCCCCTGTGACATCTTTATTAGGCAATGACCAGAGCAAATAACCCTTTATTCTTAATTGGACTGAATATGATTAACACTTAATTCCTGAAGATATTATCATTTGTGCATTTACACGCAAGCCACCGACTGAGCTGATTACTTTATTGCAGATAAGATGGAATGCTTGTTCTACATCCTTTATAATCAAACAAATGCACATAAAATTGTCAGCTAGATAAGGAATATGATTGTTTAAATGGCCACTGGGTCATTCAAGGGAATTTATGAAGCAGAGGGACATGAGATGCATTTATGACGAAGATGTACGCGACAGGCTTTTCATATTCCTGCCTGTTTGAGACATTATACAAACTCAGCTACATATAGTATGACTACAGGTCCCATAATACAGTGAGTTATAAGGACAGGAAGGAAGGAAGGGAGGGGGAGCTGAGTGTGCACTTTATAAACATGGTAGCACACACAGAGGAGCATTGCTTTTGATAGTGAATACACTATGGCAGTGTTTCTTAAATAGATTCTATCAGACTCTGGAGTTCTGTTCAGTTTAGCCAGGCTTCCTGCTGAAAATCTCAATAGGAAAGAACAAACTATAAACAGTGATGAAACATGTGGAGAACATGAAGTTAATTTGAAATATTTTTTATTTAAAAATACATTGCAGATACATTTTTAATAGCCCCCCATGATGTGATTAAGGGCCAGATTACAAGTGGAGCGCTATTTTACCCTCCCACTCGGGCATTAACTCTGTTAGAAGTAAGCTTTTTGCACACGTCGGGTTGCGCTCATATTGTGAGTTGAAAGTAAAGTGTTTTCACTCATTCGCAAATTTGACTCGGGTAAAAATCTGAACTACAATAACCTATAACCACTTAGAAGCCAATGAAGAAAACTAGCACCCTACACGCAAACCCGATCCCATATTCTCAAGTGCGCTAACCTGAATTAATGAAAATGTCATATTCCAATGTTCTTCATATAGCAGAATATGTTCTATTTATTCATATATATATATATATATATATATATATATATATATATATACAGTATCTCACAAAAGTGAGTACACCCCTCACATTTTTGTAAATATTTTATTATATCTTTTCATGTGACAATACTGAAGAAATTACACTTTGCTACAATGTAAAGTAGTGAGTGTACAGCCTGTATAACAGTGTAAATTTGCTGTCCCCTCAAAATAACTCAACACACAGCCATTAATGTCTAAACCATTGGCAACAAAAGTGAGTGCACCCCTAAGTGGAAATGTCCAAATTGGGCCCAAGTAGTCATTTTCCCTCCCTGGTGTCATGTGACTCGTTAGTGTTACAAGGTCTCAGGTGTGAATGGGGAGCAGGTGTGTTAAATTTGGTGTTATCGCTCTCACACTCATACTGGTCACTGGAACTTCAACATGGCACCTCATGGCAAAGAACTCTCTGAGAATCTGAAAAAAAGAATTGTTGCTCTACATAAAGATGGCCTAGGCTTTAAGAAGATTGCCAAGACCCTGCAACATGGTGGGCAAGACCATACAGCGGTTTCACAGGACAGGTTCCACTCAGAACAGGCCACTCCATGGTCAACCAAAGAAGTTAAGTGCACATGCTCAGTGTCATATGCAGAGGTTGTCTTTGGGAAATAGACATATGAGTGCTGCTAGCATTGCTGCAGAGGTTGAAGGGGTGGGGGGGTCAGCCTGTCAGTCAGAATATACAGGAAGACGTGAACTGTGGAAACCTATATACAGCGTGGCAGCACTAGGTCCCGCCACAGCGCCAGCCGGCTTCTATCAGTAGAAATTGCTTCTCGGTAGCCAAGAGATGGTAATCCTTGATCCTAAAGAGTTCCCAGACACAAATATTGTCAAGGACAGTACGGATGGCTGGAGTTATGACCACCAAATAACTTAATAGGTGACAGCTTAGACTGAGCTACACAAGTTAGTGGCCATCTTGGAATGCCGCCCACCGGAAGTCCATTGGGTACCATTGTTATCAGAAAAGAATAAGAGACCTGTGGACACAACAACACCATCACTGGACCATTGAAGACTGGAAAAATGTTGCTTGGTCTGACTAATCGAAATTCCTAGTGCTTGATGTTGATGGCTGGCTCAGAATTTGGTAAAAAACAGCATGAATCCATGGACCCTTCATATCAGATAAAAACTTTGCAATGTGGTGGGGGTGGTGTTATGGTGTTGGGAATGTTTTCTTGGCACATGTTGGGTCCATTGATGCCCCTAGATTCCCGTCTGAATGCCATAGTGTACGTAAACATCATTGCTGACCAAATGCAGTTTATCCTCAGGCAGATGATTACTTCCAGCAGGATAATGTGCCGGTGCACAAAGCCAGCATCACTATGGGATGGTTCCTGGAACATAACAATGACTTTTCTTTGCTGCAGTGGCACGCTTAGTCCCCTGATCTCAATCCTATTGAACATCTTTAAGATTAGCTGGAAATGGCTATTCGCTGCCTGCAGGCCTACACCTAAATCAAATTTCCAGGAGTTGTGTGACGCACTCATGTCTGTATGGTACACAATACCTCCACAATGTTTTTAGTATCTTGTTCAATCCATACTTAGACAAATTCAGGCTGTTTTGAAGGATGAAGGAGGCTTAACACTACACTAGGTAGCTGTACCAAATAAATTGACTACACAGTGTGTATATATATATATATATATATATATATATATATATATAAACATGGAGTGGACTAGTAACATTTTCTCTGAACTAGACTTTGTTTCTTCGACTAAAATAATATATTTGAAGTTAATACTTCATGAGCCAGGAATTTTTTCCATAACAGTAAAAATAACCCCTTAGTCCAAAAAGACGTATAAATACACCGTGGAGTACTTTGGCTATCTTACCTCACAACGTATATAAACTTCTGAGCTGCAGGAAGCTCCTACAGTCTCCGAGAGCTGGATTTCCTGGAGTTCAGTGCTCTGGTTCCATATGAGGTCAGATGCCAGATCGTTACAGACAGTGACACTGTAGGGTCGAATTATCAAGCTCCGAATGGGTTGTGGGAGCGATAACTAATGATCGCGGCAGGGGGGAGGTGTGGTGACCACTACACTACAGAAACTGTAAAAAAATAAAAATGTTATATTAAAAAAAAATAAAAAAAAATATTTATAGGTACTTGCAGACAGCTGCCAGTACTTAAGATGGTGGGCACTAGTTAGAGTGGAGAGGGTTAGATACCACTACAGAAAATTTAAACAAATTATAAAAATATTGAATAAAAACAAACAAAAAACACCAGACTGTCTGCCAATACATAATATGTTGGTGACCAGTGGGGGGTGAGGGAGGGAAGGGATGAGGACATGTGAGGTGTCAGGTGGGAGCGTTGTCTCTACACTAAAGCTAAAATTAACCTTAAAAGCTACCTGATTAACCCCTTCACTGCCAGAATAATAAAGGTGTGGTGCACAGCTGCAGTTAGAGGCCTTCTAATTACCAAAAAGCAATGGCAAAGCCATGCATGTCTGCTATTTCTGAACAAAGGGGATCCCAGAGAATCTTTTAAAATATTTTTTTCTATGATTGCACAAGCAGTATGTAAATAATTTCAATGCGAAACCCAAAGTTTGTGAAAAAGTTAACAATCGGCCAGATTACGAGTTTTGCGTTATGAGCGGCTCGGTACTAACTTGCAAGTTATTTCCACCGCTCACCTCCCTATAGCGCTGCTATTACAGGTTTTTATAAACCCGGCGTTAGCAGGCAATATGTGAGCATTGAGCAAAATTGAGCTCCATACCACACACAAATACCAGCGCTGCTTTGAGCTGGTTTTACGTGCTCAGGCACGATTTCCCCATAGACATCAATGGGGAGAGCCGGCTAAAAAAAAGCCTAACACCTGCAATAAAGGAGTGTAAAGCTCCGTAACGCAGCCCCATTGATTCCTATGGGGAAAGAAAATTTATGTTTAAACCTAACACCCTAACATAAACCCAGAGTCTAAACACCCCTAAACTGCCGCCCCGACATCGCCGCCACCTAATTTACACTTATTAACTCCTAATCTGCCGCCCCCGACATCTCCGCCACCTACATTACACTTATTAACCCCTAATCTGCCGCCCCCAATGTCGCCGCCACCCACCTACACTTAACCCCTAATCTGCTTCCCCCAATGTTGCCGCCACCTACATAAATTTAATAACCCCTAATCTGCCGCCACCAATGTCGCCGCTACCTACATACATTTATTAATCCCTAATCTGCCGCCCCCAACGTCGCAGCCACTATACTAAATATATAATCCCCTAAATCTAACCCTAACCCTAACACCCACTAACTTTAATATAATTAAAATAAATCTAAATAAAAATTACTATCATTAACTAAATAATTCCTATTTAAAACTAAATACTTACCTGTAAAATAAACCCTAAGCTAGCTACAATATAACTAATAGTTACATTGTAGTTAGCTAAGTTTGTATTTATTTTAACTTGTCAGATTAGTTAGTAAATAGTTATTAACTATTTACTACCTAGTTAAAATAAATACAAATTTACCTGTAAAATAAAACCTAACCTGAGTTACACTAACACCTAACATAACACTACAATTAAATAAATTACATTCATTAAATACAATTAACTAAATTACAAAAAAAACAAACACTAAATTACACAAAATAAAAAATAAATGATCAAATATTTAAACTAATTACACATAATTGTCACGCCGCGCCGTTGCTAGGGGTGCGGAGTCTTCCCTATGCTCGTTGCCTAGGGCTGTGTCGGCTCTGGATGCGTGCGGCGCTGACATCATCGCTGCACGCTCCTGATGCTGGCCGGTCCTGTGACGCCAATCCTCTGCCTATTTAAACGGGCAGCAGACGATCCGTCACTGCCCAAGTATAGGTGCTACTTCTTGTGCTCCTGGGAGTGACAGATCGTCTGCTGAACTGATATTTTGTTGCTGAATCCTTGCCTGTCTAACTACATTACTTGGTTAACCCCTAAACTGCTGGTCTGATATTTTGTTGCTGAAGCCTTGCATGTCTAACTACGTTACTTGGTTAACCCCTAAATTGCTGGACTGATTCTTTGTTGCTGTAACCTTGCCTGTCTTACTACGCTACCTGGTTAACCCCTAAACTGCTGGACTGATACTTTGTTGCTGAAACCTTGCCTGTCTTACTACTCTACCTGGTTAACCCCTTATCTGCTGGACTGATCCTTGTTACTGAACCCTGCCTATCTCACTATGCTACTTGGTTATCCTCTAACTTGCTGGACTGACTTCTTGTTGCTGAACCCTGCTGCCTGTCTCACTGTGCCACCTGCTTAACCACTTGATTACTGGCCTAATTTTCTGTTGCCGTATCCTGTCTGCCTATTTGCCTTCTGCTGTCTAGCCTGTGGTGAGTGCCGCTCTCCTCATTTGCCTGATACTCTCTGCTCTGGAATATTCCCTATCTTTCTGGCTCGACCCCGGGATAACAAGACTACTGGCCGAGTTCAGTCTGATAGAGGAGTATCCCACGAGCCTTACATTATAGTTGGGCCCTGGAGCCAGATGAGGTGGCACAAGCTGTTTATCTCCAAGGACAGATGTTGGGAACCCATACTACACAACTGCAGAATATGGATTAAAAGCTGGAGGCTATTACCGCTCAACTCTCCTTACTAGTCACATCAAGGAATACTGCTCCTGTTGTTTCACCGCCAGTCCCTGCTCCCAGTACTGTGGCTTCTCCCTCTGCTTCTGGAAGCATACCCCGGATTCCTTTGCCTGACAAGTATGAAGGTACTACGGATTGCAGGGGTTTCCTTAACCAATGTAGGCTGCACTTCCGTAATGATCCTCACACCTTTCAGTCTCCCCAGTCAAGGGTCACCTTTATCATTTCCTTGCTGAAATCAAGGCCCTAGCCTGGGTCTCTCCTCTTCTGGAAAAGGACTCTCCACTCCTGCATGATGCTGATGATTTAGTTTCTGCTTTTTCTGCTGTGTTTGGGGCTTCTGGTTGTACCTCTACTGCAGAATATTCCCTCCTGGATCTTCGCCAGGGAAACAGAACCGTGGCTCAGTTTGCCGTTGAGTTTCGTACCTTGGCACTTGAAACCACTTGGGATGGCAGTGCTCTCAAGGCGGTCTTTAGGAGGGGTCTGCATGAACGCATCAAAGATGAACTCACTTATCGTGATATTCCTTCTTCTTTGGATGACTTTATAGCACTTTGTATCAGCCTGGACTCTCGCTTTCAGGAGAGACAAGCTGAGAGAGACCGAACTAGGAGGGTCCTCCCTTCCCGTCCCCCTGTTCGTCCGGTTTTGGCGACATCCTCTACCCCTTCAGCAGCTCCAGTTACCTCAGTGGAGGAACCCAGGGATCTCTCCTCCTTCAAACCTTCAGAGTCCGAAAGACAGAGAAGGAGACTGAGACTATGCTTTTATTGTGACTCTAACTCCCACCAACTAAAGGACTGTGACATTCGTCCAGGAAAAGCCAATGCTTAGAGGATAACACAGGGGTACCTCTAAGCATGATCTCTACCAAATCCCCTCACTCCTCTTGGATCCTGGTACCTGTTACCCTTACCTTCCTTCAGAATACTGTTCACACTCAAGCCTTCATCGATTCAGGGGCAGCTGGCAACTTCCTGGATCACCGTTTTATGATGCAAGCTGGTCTACCTCTTCTACAGAAAAGACATTGTCTCAAGATAACTACCCTGGATGGCACCCCCCTTGGTTCTGGTTTGATCCATTTTGAGTCAGCACCCCTGACCCTGACTGTTGGTGTTCTTCATACCGAACAGCTCCAGTTCGAGGTCATTCATTCCCCAGCTCAGCCTGTCATCCTTGGTCTCCCTTGGCTTCGCTTACATAATCAACAGTTCGAGTGGGCTAAGTGGCAACTGGCTTCTTGGGGTGCCTCCTGTTTCCACTCCTGCCTTGCTAAATTCACTCCTCTGCTCCGCATTCCCATAGCCAGCATCCAGACTCCCTCCATCCTTCCTTCGGTATATGCAGACTTTGTTGATGTGTTTGAGAAAAAAGCAGCCGACGTGCTGCCACCCCACTGTCCCTATGACTGTAAGATCGACCTTCTTCCCGGAGCCCCACTTCCTAAAGGCAGGACGTATCCACTCTCCAAGGCTGAAACCAAATCCATGGAGGAGTACATCCAAGAAAACCTAGCTAAAGGTTTCATTCGTCCTTCTTCCTCTCCTGCTGGGTTGGTTTCTTTTTTGTCGGCAAGAAGGATGGTGGGCTCAGACCCTGCATAGACTACAGGGCCTTGAACAACATAACCATCAAGAATCGCTATCCCATACCACTGATCACTGAATTGTATGACTCACTCCAGGAAGCTCGCTTCTTCACTAAATTGGACTTACGTGGGGCATACAATTTGATTCGTATCTCTCCAGGCCACGAATGGAAGACTGCCTTTAACACAAGATCCTGGCATTACGAATACCTTGTAATGCCCTTTGGGTTGTGTAACGCCCCTGCAGTCTTCCAGGCATTTGTCAACGACGTCTTCCGTGACCTCCTCAACCGCACTGTCATTGTTTACCTGGATGATATCCTTGTTTTCTCTTCCACTTTAGAGGAGCATCACAGGCACGTGAGACAGGTGCTTCTTCATCTCAGGTATAACTCTTTGGTAGCCAAGTTAGAAAAATGTGAGTTTGATCAAGTCTGGATCCAATTCCTTGGATATGTCATCTCGAAGGAGGGTTTTGCCATGGATCCTGCTAAACTCACCACTGTACTAGAATGGCATCAACCTACTTCCTTAAAGGAATTACAGAGGTTCTTAGGGCTCTCCAATTATTACCGCAAGTTCATAAAGAACTTTTCTCAAACAGTCGCTTCTCTTACTGATTTGACTAGAAGGAACAAGGACTGTAAACATTGGCCTCTTGCGGCCACAAATGCCTTTTCTTGTCTGAAAAAAGGCTTTCTGTTCAGCTCCTGTGCTCCGCCATCCTGACCCTGACCTACAGTTCACCTTAGAGGTTGATGCCTCCGAGATAGGGGCTGAAGCAGTTCTTACCCAAAGGGACCCTCAGACTTCCAAATCACACCCTGTAGCCTTCTTTTCTAAACGTTTCACTCCTGCTGAGAGGAACTACGTTGTGGGTAATCTTGAACTCTTAGCCCTTTAAAATGGCCTTAACTGAATGGCGTCACTGGCTAGAGGGCACCGTCAACCCTATCCAGATCCTCACCGACCATAAGAATCTGACTTACTTAGAAACTGCTCATCGACTCAATCCTCGTCAGGCCAGGTGGGCCTTGTTCTTTTCCCGTTTTCACTTTGTGGTTTCCTACCTTCTTGGAACCAAGAACAAGAAGGAGGATGCCCTTTCCCGTCAGTTCCCTCTCTCAAGTGATTCCTCCGAAGCTCCTATCGAACACATCATACCCCCTCCTGTGTGATCGCTCGACTCAATACCACTCTTCTGCAAAGATTACAATGTGCTCAGTCTAATAAACCTCCTGGTGCCCCTATGACCTCTGATATCCTCTTTGTACCTCGGAACCTCTGTATACCTGTGCTAGCCTGGGCTCATGATAGCAAACTCTCAGGACATCATGGTTCGACTAGGACCTTCAGGCGTCTTTGCCAACATGTTTGGTGGACTACTATGAAGTCTGACGCTCAGGACTATGTGAAAGCTTGCACAATTTGTGCTGCCAACAAAACTCCCGGATCCTTGCCTCCTGGTCTGCTCCAACCATTGTCCATTCCCAAACGACCCTGGACACACATAACGATGGACTTCATTGTTGATCTTCCCTCTTCCGCCCACCATACTGTTATCTGGGTTGTGGTGGATCGCTTCTCCAGACTGGCTCACTTCGTACCCCTAGCCAAACTACCTTCTGCTCAGGAATTGTTGTCCCTTTATCTCTTGCATGTGGTACGACTTCATGGCATTCCTGTGAATATTGTCTCCAACAGGGGTTCACAGTTCATCTGCCTTCTGGAGAGCCTTTTGTAAGTTAATTGGAACCACTGTATCCTTGTCGTCTGGCTACCATCCTCAGACCAATGGACTAACTGAGAGAGCAAACCAGGATCTTGAAGCCTACCTCAGAGCCTTTGTCAACACTCGCCATACCAACTGGTCTGAATTACTACCCTTAGCTGAGCTGGCAAGAAACACCCATTGGCACTCGTCTCTTCGGTGCTCTCCATTCCAAGCTGCAGCAGGTTATCAACCCCGTATCTTCCCTCTTTCAGCTCGGTCCACCAGGGTACCTGCCGCAGACCGTCATGTCACTGATCTCACCACTCATTGGCAACGGATTCGCTCTCAGCTCTGTTCAGCTGTCTCTAGATGTAAGAAGTTTGCTGATCATCACAGGGCTTCTGTACGTGCCATTCCAGTGGGTGAACATGTTTGGGTCTCCACTCGACATATCCATTTACGTCAACCCTGTCACAAATTGGGGGCTAGGTTTATCGGTCCTTACAAGGTCCTAAAAAGACTGTCTCCCGTTGCCTACAAAGTAGCCTTGCTGAGAACCCTACGCATACATCTAGTCTTCCACATCTCACTACTAAAGCCGTACATCAAGAATAGGTATTCCCAGCCTCAAACTCCTCCTCCTCCACTCTTGATCCATGGTAACCCCGAATATGAAGTGGCTAAGATTCTGGACTCCAGATATAGGCGCAGACAATTGCAGTATCTGATACATTGGAAGGGTTACTCTGTGGGTTACTCTGTAGCAAACCGTTCCTGGGTTCCTACCCGTGATGTGCATGCTCCATCTCTGGTCTCCAAATTCCATTCTGCTCACCCTTTGAAGCCGACTCTGGTTCCCAGAGGGAACCCATGAGGAGGGGGCTATGTCACGCACCTAGGGGCGCGGCGTCTTCCCTATGCCCGTTGCCTAGGGCTGTGTCGGCTCTGGATGCATGCGGCGCTGACGTCATCGCCGCATGCTCCTGATGCTGACCGGTCCTGTGGCGCCAATCCTCTGCCTATTTAAACGGGCAGCAGACGATCCGTCACTGCCCAAGTATAGTTGCTACTTCTTGTGCTCCTGGGAGTGACAGATCATCTGCTGAACTGATATTTTGTTGCTGAATACTTGCCTGTCTAACTACGCTACTTGGTTAACCCCTAAACTGCTGGTCTGATATTTTGTTGCTGAAGCCTTGCCTCTCTAACTACGCTACTTGCTTAAACCCTAAATTGCTGGACTGATTCTTTGTTGCTGTAACCTTGCCTGTCTTACTACGCTACCTGGTTAACCCCTAAACTGCTGGACTGATACTTTGTTGCTGAAACCTTGCCTGTCTTACTACTCTACCTAGTTAACCCCTTATCTGCTGGACTGATCCTTGTTACTGAACCCTGCTTGTCTCACTACGCTACTTGGTCATCCCCTAACTTGCTGGACTGACTTCTTGTTGCTGAACCCTGCCTGTCTCACTTCGCCACCTGGTTAACCCCTTGATTACTGGCCTAACTTTCTGTTGCCATATCCTGTCTGCCTATTTGTCTTGTGCTGTCCAGCCTGTGGTGAGTGCCGCTCTCCTAATTTGCCTGATACTCTCTGCTCTGGGATATTCCCTATCTTTCTGGCTCGACGCCGGGATAACAAGACTACTGGCCGAGTTCGGTCTAATAGAGGAGTATCCCACGAGCCTTACACTAATCTAATAGCCCTATCAAAATAAAAAAGCCCCCCCAAAATAAAAAAAACCCTAGCCTAAACTGCCAATAGCCCTTGAAAGGGCTTTTTGCGGGGCATTGCCCCAAAGAAATCAGCTCAAAACAGCCCCCCAACAGTAAAACCCACCACCCACACAACCAAACCCCCCAAATAAAATCCTATCTAAAAAACCTAAGCTCCCCATTGCCCTGAAAAGGGCATTTGGATGGGCATTGCCCTTAAAAGGGAATATAGCTCTTTTTTCCGCCCAAACCCTAATCTAAAAATAAAACCCACCCAATAAACCCTTAAAAAAACCTAACACTAAACCCCGAAGATCCACTTACAGTTTTTGAAGACCCGACATCCATCCTCAATGAAGCAGCAGAAGTCCTCAGTGAAGCCGGCAGAAGTCTTCATCCAAGCGGGACGAAGTCTTCATCCAAGCCCGCAGAAGTCTTCATCCAGACGGCATCTTCTATCTTCATCCATCCGGCGAGGAGCGGCTCCATCTTCAAGACATCTGGCGCGGAGCATCCTCTTCAATCGATGGCTCTTCCAGAATGAAGGTTCCTTTAAGGGACATCATCCAAGATGGCGTCCCTTGAATTCCGATTTGCTGATAGAATTCTATCAGCCAATCGGAATTAAAGGGTAAAAAATCCTATTGGCTGATGCAATCAGCAAATAAAATTGAGCTCACATTCTATTGGCTGATTGGAACAGCCAATAGAATGCCAGCTCAATCCTATTGGCTGATCCAATCAGCCAATAGGATTGAAGCTCAATCCTATTGGCTGATTGCATCAGCCAATAGGATTTTTTACCCTTTAATTCCGAATGGCTGATAGAATTCTATCAGCCAATTGGAATTCAAGGGACGCCATCTTGGATGACGTCCCTTAAAGGAACCTTCATTCTGGAAGAGCCGTCGATTGAAGAGGATGCTCCGCGGCGGATTTCTTGAAGATGGAGCCGCTCCACGCCGGATGGATGAATAAAGAAGATGCCGTCTGGATGAAGACTTCTGCCGGCTTGGATGAAGACTTCGGCCCGCTTGGATGAAGACTTCTGCCGGCTTCAATGAGGACTTCTGCCGCTTCGTTGAGGATGGATGTCGGGTCTTTAAAAACTGTAAGGGGATCTTCGGGGGTTAGTGTTAGGTTTTTTTAAGGTTTTATTGGGTGGGTTTTATTTTTAGCTTAGGATTTGGGCGGAAAAAGAGCTAAATTCCCTTTTAAGGGCAATGCCCATACAAATGCCCTTTTCAGGGCAATGGGGAGCTTAGGTTTTTTTAGATAGGATTTTATTGGAGGGTTGGTTGTGTGGGTGGTGGGTTTTACTGTTGGGGGTTTGTTTGTATTATTTTTTTACAGGTAAAAGAGCTGATTTATTTGGGGAAATGCCCCGCAAAAGGCCCTTTTAAGGGTAATTGGTAGTTTATTGTAGGCTAGGGTTTTTTATTTTGGGGGGGCTTTTTTATTTTGATAGGGCTATTTGGTTAGGTGTAATTAGTTTAAATATTTGATCATTTCTTTTTTATTTTGTGTAATTTAGTGTTTGTTTCTTTTTGTAATTTAGTTAATTGTATTTAATTAATGTAATTTATTTAATTGTAGTGTAAGGTTAGGTGTTAGTGTAACTCAGGTTAGGTTTTATTTTACAGGTAAGTTTGTATTTATTTTAACTAGGTAGCTAGTAAATAGTTAATAACTATTTACTAACTAGTCTACATAGTTAAAATAAATACAAACTTACCTGTAAAATAAAAATAAAACCTAAGATAGATACAATGTAACTATTAGTTATATTATAGCTAGCTTAGGGTTTATTTTATAGGTAAGTTTTAAATAGGAATTATTTAGGCATTAATTGTAATTTTTATTTAGATTTATTTTAATTATATTAAAGTTAGGGGTGTTAGGGTTAGACTTAGGGTTAGGTTTAGGGGTTTATAACTTTAGTATAGTGGCAGCGATGTTAGGGGCAGCAGATTAGGGGTTAATAACAGTAATGTAGGTTGCGGCGATGTTAGGGGCAGCAGATTAGGGGTTGATAATATTTAACTAGTGTTTACGATGAAGGAGGGCAGCGGTTTAGGGGTTAATATGTTTATTATAGTGGCGTTGATGTCCGGAGCGGCAGATTAGGGGTTAATAATTTTATTTTAGTGCTTGCGAAGGCAGGAGGGCCTCGGTTTAGGGGTTAATAGTTTGTTTATGGGTGTTAGTGTACTTATTAGCACTTTAGTTATGAGTTTTATGTTACAGCGTTGTAGCATAAAACCCATAACTACTGACTTTCAGTTTACAGTATGGATCTTGACGGTATTGGCTGTACCGCTCACTTTTTGGCCTCCCAGGCAAACTCGTAATACCGGCGCAAAGGAAGTCCCATTGAAAAAGGACTTTTGGAAAGCTGCAGTAGTTACGTTGCATTACAGGCCAAAAAATTGTGCGGTGCAGCTAAAACTGCAAGACTCGTAATACCAGCGGTAGTGAAAAAGAGCCATAACGCTGCTTTTTCACTCATACCGCAAAACTCGTATTCTAGCCGAATGTTTTTTATATGATCGCATTTGGCGGTGAAATGGTGGCATGAAATATACCAAAATGGGCCTAGATCAATACCATGGGTTGTGTACTTAAAAAGATTATATAGTTTTGACAGGTAAATATAAAAAAACAAGTCTCTATTTCTGTTTAAATGGAGTGAGCAAAAATGCAAAAAATTCTCTGGTATTTTGGGCAAGTTTTTCTCTGAAAGTCCTGGTAGTGAAGGGGTTAATATGCTAATACTGCAGTAATGAAAGAAAATTTATAAAAAAAATGAGATGTTAATCATAACTGAACTGTAGTGTCCATTACAATCCACTTGTGAACCATGCAAAATGTAATGAATGGCTTTTAGTGGAATTTTCAAATTCAATGCCACTCTGATCCATTAGAAAACACCACATCTTGGATGACATCATTTAAAGGAACCTTCATTCTGCAAGAAGACTTAAATTGAAGAGGATGCTCCGCGCCGGATGTCTTGAAGATGGAGCGGCTCCGCGCCGGATGGATGAAAATAAAAGATGCCGTCTGGATGAACACTTCTGCAGGCTTGGATGAAGACTTCGGCTGCTTGGATGAAGACTTCTGCCGGCTATGATGAGGACTTCTGCCGGCTTCGATGAGGATGGGTGTCGGTTAGTTGCCTTCACACTTGTTAACTCCACCAATACTTTGTATTGAGACAATGAAAAGGTGGTATTCAAATGCAAAGGAAAACATTTTTCAAGCACATTGGTAGCATATTTTTTTTTAATTTTGGTCTCTTTCAAACAATAGGCTAGATTTATGGACGCTCCTTCTAAAAGTGAAATCATGTTTGAAATTAATTGAGGCTTGCTTCACCTAGCAATTCTAGCTTTTCGTTAGTTGATGTTTCCATCATTAGTGTATACAATATGTGATATCTTGCACAGCAACATGGAAAAGCAACAATTACATTGGCAACACATAGAAAACACACTTGCAAAACCGGCTTTGTAAATGTGCGTAATTGTAAAATATTTGTATGTCTGTTTTTCAAGGTAAAGTGGTCTCACTGGATGTAATGAGAGCAATCTCAGGAGCCTTGCAGATGCGAACAAGCGACTCTATTGCCACTGTGAATTATCTTATCTCACTATTGTAAAGCTTACAAGGTTGTCTCTTTATTATCTTTGTTTTATTTCTCTTGGGCTTTTCTTTTGTGCCTATTTGTGTACTGTTTTAAAGAGTGAGTTTTATTTGATTTTAATAAATTGGTTTGGTAAAGTTTTAAATGCATTTTTGTGATGCCGGTACCGCAGATGATCCAGAGAGTCCAATATCAGGAGGGGCAATGTAGCAGATTATCTTGATGCAGCATGGCCAATAGAAAAGTAAAGTGGCCTATCATCTTTGTTATACAATATTATACAATAGATCAGAGCTTTCCAAACTTTTCATGTTGGCGACACACTTTTTAGACCTACATCATTTCGCGACACAGTAATTTAGTTGTACTGGCAAACAGGATTTTAAACTAACTTGTTTTAAGAGATACAGACACATACATAAATGGTATAATAATTAAATGTATTTACAAGTAACAGTATGTAAGTATATGCAAGAATTAAAAAAAAATTCTACTTACAATTTTAATGGGATGTATGAGGTTGATGAGATGAACACAATTTCTGAATATTTGGTGGATTATTAGATAAAGACACTCGCATTTCATCATCAAGCATTTTTAAACTTTCCCTTCCTATCCATATATCAAGAGCAGGAGCAGCAATGCACTACTGGGAGCTAGCTGCAAAAAAAACCCCACTGACTTCAGCTCAGCATTTAAGTTGCCGCCCTCAGAGCTCGGTGAGTCCGATTGACTACTGCCCACGCTGCAAACACACTGCTGTCCCACTCACTGACTACACATGCAGTCACGTGCCAATTAAGGAGACTACATGTGCAGTCAGGAGTCAATGTGCCGCCAAAGCCGCCAATGGGAATAGTTTCAGTTCCCACTGAGCTGCGCCAATAGGTTAAGATGATCTGTGACCCACTAGGTATCAATCACATGTCAACCATGTGATATGCATAGCAGGCAGGCGGAAAGTCAGAAACCAAAAAAAAATTAAAAAAAATTAAATTTAAAAAAATTTGTGCTGAAGCAGGGACACACCTACACACTGCTGCCGACACACTAGTGTGTCCCGACACACAGTTTGGAAAGCACTGCAATAGATATTGCTCCACACTCCACTCCAAAATGTGTCTTCTGTGATTCAGATAGAACACGCAATTTTACGCATTTTAAACAACTTTCCAATTTACTTCTATTATCAAATGTGCTTTGTTCTCTTGGTATTGTTTATTGAAGGATCAGCAATGCACTGCTGGGAGTTAGCTGAACACATTGGGTGAGCTAATGACAAGAGGCATATATGTGCAGCCACCAATCAGCAGCTAGCTCCCAGTAATGCATTTGTGCTCCTGATATTACCTAGGTATTCTTTTATATAAAGTATACAAAGAGAATAAAGCAAAATAAAAAATGTGGGTTTCATGTCCCTTTAAAGGACCAGTAAATACAGTAGATTTGCACAATCAACAAAATGCATGATAAAAAGACAATGCAATAGCACTAGGGGGCCGATTTATCAAGCTCCATTTATAAAGACCGCTGCTCCATAACTTGTCCGCATGCTCTGAGGCCACGGACAGAAATTAACCTGATCGAATATGATCAGGTTGATTGACACCCCCTGCTAGCAGCCGATTGGCCGCAAATCTGCAGGGGGCAGCATTGCACCAGCAGTTCACAAGAACTGCTGGTGCAATGATAAATGCCGCCAGTGAATGCGTGTGATACATCGTATCATGTCCCCTCGCACTATGATAAATATACCCCTTAGTCTAAACTTCAGATGATTATTAGTTTTTTTTCGGATAAATGTCAAAGTTATGTATATTTCCACTGCCCCTATATCATGTGACAGCCATCAGCTAATCCCAAATGCATATACGTATATTCTGTGAATTCTTGCACATGCTCAGTAGGAGCTGGTGACTAAATAAGTGTAATTATAAAAAGACTGAGCACAGTTTGTTAATGGAAGTAAATTGGAAAGTTATTTAAAATTGCTGCTCTATCTGAATCATTAAAGTTTAATTTTGACCTGAGTGTCCCTTTATGTATTAAAATTATGGTCCATATATATACATGCACACACTCATACATACATATACACAAACACTCAGATACATATACAGGGAGTGCAGAATTATTAGGCAAGTTGTATTTTTGAGGATTAATTTTATTATTGAACAACAACCATGTTCTCAATGAAACCAAAAAACTCATTAATATCAAAGCTGAATAGTTTTGGAAGTAGTTTTTAGTTTGTTTTTAGTTATAGCTATTTTAGGGGGATATCTGTGTGTGCAGGTGACTATTACTGTGCATAATTATTAGGCAACTTAACAAAAAACAAATATATACCCATTTCAATTATTTATTTTTACCAGTGAAACCAATATAACATCTCAACATTCACAAATATACATTTCTGACATTCAAAAACAAAACAAAAACAAATCAGTGACCAATATAGCCACCTTTCTTTGCAAGGACACTCAAAAGCCTGCCATCCATGGATTCTGTCAGTGTTTTGATCTGTTCACCATCAACATTGCGTGCAGCAGCAACCACAGCCTCCCAGACACTGTTCAGAGAGGTGTACTGTTTTCCCTCCTTGTAAATCTCACATTTGATGATGGACCACAGGTTCTCAATGGGGTTCAGATCAGGTGAACAAGGAGGCCATGTCATTAGATTTTTTTCTTTTATACCCTTTCTTGCAAGCCACGCTGTGGAGTACTTGGACGCGTGTGATGGAGCATTGTCCTGCATGAAAATCATGTTTTTCTTGAAGGATGCAGACTTCTTCCTGTATCACTGCTTGAAGAAGGTGTCTTCCAGAAACTGGCAGTAGGACTGGGAGTTGAGCTTGACTCCATCCTCAACCCGAAAAGGCCCCACAAGCTCATCTTTGATGATACCAGCCCAAACCAGTACTCCACCTCCACCTTGCTGGCGTCTGAGACGGACTGGAGCTCTCTGCCCTTTACCAATCCAGCCACGGGCCCATCCATCTGGCCCATCAAGACTCACTCTCATTTCATCAGTCCATAAAACCTTAGAAAAATCAGTCTTGAGATATTTCTTGGCCCAGTCTTGACGTTTCAGCTTGTTTTCAGTGGTGGTCGTCTTTCACCCTTTCTTACCTTGGCCATGTCTCTGAGTATTGCACACCTTGTGCTTTTGGGCACTCCAGTGATGTTGCAGCTCTGAAATATGGCCAAACTGGTGGCAAGTGGCATCTTGGCAGCTGCACGCTTGACTTTTCTCAGTTCATGGGCAGTTATTTTGCGCCTTGGTTTTTCCACACGCTTCTTGCGACCCTGTTGACTATTTTGAATGAAACGCTTGATTGTTCGATGATCACGCTTCAGAAGCTTTGCAATTTTAAGAGTACTGCATCCCTCTGCAAGATATCTCACTATTTTTGACTTTTCTGAGCCTGTCAAGTCCTTCTTTTGACCCATTTTGCCAAAGGAAAGGAAGTTGCCTAATAATTATGCACACCTGATATAGGGTGTTGATGTCATTAGACCACACCCCTTCTCATTACAGAGATGCACATCACCTAATATGCTTAATTGGTAGTAGGATTTCTAGCCTATACAGCTTGGAGTAAGACAACATGCATAAAGAGGATGATGTGGTCAAAATACTCATTTGCCTAATAATTCTGCACTCCCTGTACACACGCTCATAAACAGATATACACACATTTGACAGTAGGGTTGCCACCTTTAGTTCAGGCCAAAGCTGAACACTCTTGCAATGGTAACAGTGCAGCAAAAACATTTTTTGCAGAATACACACACATATAAATTTGCACATAAACATTCACACTCACACACTCTCTTACATAAGCACTCACTCTCTCACATACAGACATACAAAGTCTCACATACACACTCTCTCTCACACATTGTCTCACACACACACACAAAGACACACACACAAAGACACTGAGACACAAAGACACACACACACTCATACACACAAAGACACACACACACACAAAGACACTGAGACACAAAGACACACACACACTCATACACACAAAGACACACACACACACACACAAAGACACTGAGACACAAAGGCACTGAGACACAAAGACACACACACACTCATACACACAAAGACGCACTCACACACATAGATACAGACAAACTCACAGAGTCTTCACACAAGCCCCAGGACAAGGGCACACAGTTCACAGGGCCTAGTCACAAATGAGAGTAGACAGCAATGTGCCACGAGCCACGCACAATCAGACCCAAGAACAAATATCTATTATGGCCAGTTCCCTGGGTCACCAAGCATATCCCCAACAGAGAGCATTAGTGGTACTCTGGCATACTGTTTACCCCTGTACATGTATATAGATGTCTAACTGTAATGGAATGGTGCATCAGAACAGAATGGTAACTGAACTGCACAGTCCGGTTATGTACAGCCTGCATGCAGACTGGGGCCACCGAGTACACTTGTGGTGCAGTGAGCCAGCTTGTCTTTGTATGGGGACCACTCTATTTACTACTTAAATTGCATTGTATCATATGACCAAGATGTGGTATTTGTAAACTCCCTATTCTTTCCTGGCATCATAACTTACCATAAAAATGCGTCACTGACAGCTTATGACTTTGTCTATGCTATCGGTTGTGGCTGTGCAGACATTTTGTAAGCCTAAAAATACTTGTTGGTGTCAAAGAAGTTTGCTTTTCTCTAAGGCCTCACTAGTCTGGGTTATTTGGTAAAAGAAAATGTCTCTTAGGGTATATGAATAATATATTGCTAAGAGTAAATACTTTTTGTTTTAGACATTAATATTTTTATACAAGTACCAGTACATTGTTAAAATTTTGATTTTACAAATTAAGATTTCTCTTTTATTTTAGATATACGTTTTATAATAATATAAGTAAGCTCACCATAATAATATTTAAAAACTTAATGAACTTAAAGTCCCATAATGTGAGTGAAAATTAAAAAGGCCACATGGAATGTAAACTGAAAAGTAGTTACTCACATTTATACTCAGGGAACTGCAGATACGTACAGTTATGTCACAGTCCCAGTCTCTGCTTATCCACTTACCTAGCATGGTCTCCAGGCTCAGGAAGACCCCATGGAGAAGAGTGGTAAAAGATGTGGGGGCTACAATGGGCTTGGTTGACTTGATAGTGCAAGCCCCTCTGTGGGTCCTTCGATAGCTTCATTGTGTGCAGGCGACCATCCACCTCACAATAGGTGACCAAACTAGCTGATAGCAGCGAGATGCACATCCTGCTGCAGCTTGAAGCTTTGTGTGTGCCCAGACAGGTGGCAACACTCAGGGGGTTTTTAGGAGGCAATTTCCCCGTTGCCCCTTTGCTTGGATCCGCCACTGTGCCAGTATTCTTTACAGTGGAACTGATTCTATGCGGCAAGAAGTTAACTTTTATTATTATTATTATCAATTATTTGTAGAGCACCAACAGATTCCGCAGGGCTATAAACATAGGCAGTATATAAGGTAGCAATTATAGGGATCAAATGGGTAGAGGGCCCTGCATAGAGTCACACTGTTGTAGTCAGCTCTTGTGAAGGTGATCTGCAAGCAGTTGGGCTCTTAGGCTTACATTCTAAGGGGGTTCATAGCGGATAGCAATGGAGGAGAGGAATTGGTATTAGGAAAGGTTAGTGTAGGTTGTATGCATCCCTGAACCGAAGAGTCTTTAGGGAGTGCTTGAAGCTTTCAAAACTAGAGTCTTGTGGAGCGAGGCAGAGAGTTCCACAAGATGGGAGCCAGTCTGGAGAAGTCCTGTAAACGGGAATGTGAGGAGGTAACAAGAGAGGAGGAGAGTAGGAGGTCATGAGCAGAGAGAAGGGGACGGGAGGGAGAGTATCTGGAGACAAGGCCTAAGATAAAGAGTGGATCAGTGCAGTTGAAGTTAATGGTTGTGAAATACATGGGGTTCCTTACATTATAAAGGAGCTGATCTCGCAACTCGGAGCCGTGATGTAGGGTTATTACAAATCTCAGAATTTCACCATTTTTGAGTTGTGATGTTGCAGTGTTTTTTTCCAGCTCACATGTTAAAGGGAGACTAAACTTAAAATTAAACTTTCATGATTCAGAGCATTTAGAGCATGCAGTTTTCAGTAACTTTCCAATTTACTTCCATCTGAGCATGTGCAAGAATTATGGCTCAGATTATGAGTTTTGCGTTAGAGGCTGTGCGGTGCTAACGAGCAGTTTTCCCTCACCGCTCACTTACATGCAGCGCTGGTATTACGAGTTTTCAGAAACCCGTCGTTAAAAGACTAGAAGTGAGCGTTGAGCAAAATTTTGCTCATTACCGCACTCCAATACCAGCGCTGCTTAAAGGGACACTGAACCCAAATTTTTTCTTTTGTGATTCAGATAGAGCATGACTTTCTAATTTACTCCTATTATCAAATTTTCTTCATTCTCTTGGTATCTTTATTTGAAATGCAAGAATGTAAGTTTAGATGCCGTCCATTTTTGGTGAACAACCTGGGTTGTCCTTGCTGATTGGTGGATAAATTCATCCACCAATAAAAAAGTGCTATCCAGAGTTCTAAACCAAAAAAAAAATTGATAATAGGAGTAAACTAGAAAGTTGCTTAAAATTGCATGCTCTATCTGAATAACGAAAGAAAATTTTTGGGTTCAGTGTCCCTTTAAGTCAGCGGTGAGCTGGTGTAACGTGCTCGTGCGCGATTTCCCCATAGGAATCAACGGGGAGAGCCGGCTGAAAAAAAGTCTAACACCTGCAAAAAAGCAGCATAAAACTCCTTAACGCAGCCCCATTGATTCCTATGGGGAAATAAAATTTATGTTTACACCTAACCCCCTAACATGAACCCCGAGTCAAAACACACCTAATCTTACACCTATTAACCCCTAATCTGCTGCCCTAACATCGCTGACACCTAAATTATAATTATTAACCCCTAATCTGCCGCTCCGGACACCGCCGCCACCTACATTATACTTATGAACCCCTAATCTGCTGCCCCCAACATCGCCGACACCTACATTATATTTATTAACCCCTAATCTGCTGCCCCCAATGTCGCCGCCACCTACCTACACTTATTAACCCCTAATCTGCTGCCCCAACATCGCCACCACTATAATAAACATATTAACCCCTAAACCGCTGCACTCCCGCCTCGCAAACATTAGTTAAATATTATTAAACCCTAATCTGCCGGCCCTAACATCGCCGCCACCTACCTACATTTATTAACCCCCCAACGTCGCCGCCACTATATTAAAGTTATTAACCCCTAAACCTAAGTCTAACCCTAAACCTAACACCCCTTAACTTAAATATAATTTAAATAAATCTAAATAAATATTCCTATCATTAACTAAATTATTCCTATTTAAAACTAAATACTTACCTGTAAAATAAACCCTAAAATAGCTACAATATAACAAATAGTTATCTGAATAACGAAAGAAAATTTTTGGGTTCAGTGTCCCTTTAAGTCAGCGGTGAGCTGGTGTAACGTGCTCGTGCGCGATTTCCCCATAGGAATTAACGGGGAGAGCCGGCTGAAAAAAAGTCTAACACCTGCAAAAAAGCAGCGTAAAACTCCTTAACGCAGCCCCATTGATTCCTATGGGGAAATAAAATTTATGTTTACACCTAACCCCCTAACATGAACCCCGAGTCTAAACACACCTAATCTTACACCTATTAACCCCTAATCTGCTGCCCTAACATCGCTGACACCTAAATTATAATTATTAACCCCTAATCTGCCGCTCCGGACACCGCCGCCACCTACATTATACTTATGAACCCCTAATCTGCTGCCCCCAACATCGCCGACACCTACATTATATTTATTAACCCCTAATCTGCTGCCCCCAATGTCGCCGCCACCTACCTACACTTATTAACCCCTAATCTGCTGCCCCAACATCGCCACCACTATAATAAACATATTAACCCCTAAACCGCTGCACTCCCGCCTCGCAAACATTAGTTAAATATTATTAAACCCTAATCTGCCGGCCCTAACATCGCCGCCACCTACCTACATTTATTAACCCCCCAACGTCGCCGCCACTATATTAAAGTTATTAACCCCTAAACCTAAGTCTAACCCTAAACCTAACACCCCATAACTTAAATATAATTTAAATAAATCTAAATAATCATTCCTATCATTAACTAAATTATTCCTATTTAAAACTAAATACTTACCTGTAAAATAAACCCTAAGATAGCTACAATATAACAAATAGTTACATTGTAGCTAGCTTAGGATTTATTTTTATTTTACAGGCAAGTTTGTATTTATTTTAACTAGGTAGAATAGTTATTAAATAGTTATTAACTATTTAATCACTACCTAGTTAAAATAAAGACAAATTTACCTGTAAAATAAAACCAACCTAAGTTACACTAACACCTAACACAACATTATAATTAAATAAATGAACTAAATTAAATACAATTACCTAAATTAATTTAAATTTGCTAAAGTACAAAAAAAACAAACACTAAATTACAGAAAATAAACAATTTATCAGATATTTAAACTAATTACACCTAATCTAATAGCCCTATTAAAATAAAAAAGCCTCCCAAAATAAAAAAATACCCTAGCCTAAACTAATCTACCAATAGCCCTTAAAATGGCCTTTTGCGGGGCATTGCCCCAAAGTAATCAGCTCTTTTACCTGTAAAAAAAAATACAAACACCCCCCCCCCAACAGTAAAACCCACCACCCACACAACCAACCCCCCAAATAAAATACTAGCTAAAAAAACATAAGCTCCCCATTGCCCTGAAAAGGGCATTTGGATGGGCATTTAGCAAGCCCAAACTCATAATCTAAAAAATAAACCCACCCAATACACCCTTAAAAAAAACACTAACCCCATGAAGATCGACTTACCTGGAGACGTCTTCATCCAAGCCGGGCGAAGTGGTCCTCCAGACGGGCAGAAGTCTTCATCCAAGCCGGGCAGAAGTGGTCCTCCAGACGGGCAGAAGTCTTCATCCAGACGGCATCTTCTATCTTCATCGATCCAGCGCGGAGCGGCTCCATCTTCAAGACATCCGACACGGAGCATCCTCTTCTTCCAACGACTAAAACAGAATGAAGGTACCTTTAAGTGACGTCATCCAAGATGGCATCCCTTAGTTTCTATCAGCCAATCGGAATTAAGGAAGAAAAAATCCTATTGGCTGATGCAATCCGCCAATAGGATTGAGTTTGCATTCTATTGGCTGTTCCAGTCATTAGGGGTTAATAATATTTAACTAATGTTTGTGAGGCGGGAGTGCAGCGGTTTAGGGGTTAATATGTTTATTATTGTAATGATATATGTTATATGTCAGAACAGGTGATGGAAAAAGTTCTGGTACCTAGTATCCTCTATTGTAGGACCACTCAGCCTCACACCAAACCTTGGATTCACACAGGTTTAACTTATAGGAATCCAGTTATGCTCATTGAACTGAGGGTCACTACTGCAGGGTACAGAGTGAAAACGGAGCTGTCACGCAACCAAATAGTTATGATAGATAGATATCAATAGATAAATATGATAGAAAGGAATCTACAGGTAAATATGGTAGATATTCCTTCAAGGTAGAAATATATATATCTCAGGAATGTCACACAATCACAGCAGCCAGAATAAAATATATACAGTAGACACTCACACTCAGTCACATATGCTGCCAAATATAACGTATGAGGCAGAGGATTTAACCCCCAATGAAGTTTAAATGGCACACAAAAGTAGCAGTGGTTAGGGATGAGTGTGTATAAAGACAATGTTATGTTCTGAAGCTAAACCCCAATATGTGTTAGTTGAGGCAGAATAACAAAGCCTTGTCCAGAAGTTGTTTGTTAGTATAACTACTGTAAGATATGAGCAGCAGCTGAGGTGTTAAATAAAGTTTGATTATAGTTATACTGGGATATGCAGATAGTAGATGATATGGCAGTCCTTAGTAATGATAACAAACAGTCACTTAGGTTAGTGGTATTTGAAATAGCAGGAGTACCAAATGACAAGCAGTATCCGGTAATAATAAGTAATGAGTTTGGCAAACAAAGTTATTAAACAGGTCAGGGTAGCAACACAGTCAATTAAGGTAGCGAAGTTATATAGTAGGATAAGTATCATGCAATTATCCAGCAGAGGTAAGAAAGTTATACAGACCAAATCCTTGTAGAATAGCAGGGAGAGCGTGTCAGCAGTTGCTGGTAGGACCGTTACCCATATAGGAGAGAGAGCGCGGTACACGCCCTGAGAGAACGCTGAGATGCCGGGTGTGATGTCACACACACCCGGAGTTGCAGAAAGAAGAAACTTAGGCTGTATTTTTGGTTCCGGTATGGCTGCAGTTAGCTGTTTGAGGAGCACCGGCATTGAGGAGCTGAGGACAGCAGGACTCAGCAATATATTAGAAGCTCAGGTAAGAATTTCCCCTTAACAGAGGAATAGGGCTAGGTTTCTTAGGCAGGAGTCACTGGAACAACTCAAACAAATTACCAAGCAGGGAGTATGGGGAGGAGGGGCCTTAAATAGGGTAGAGGAGTGAGATTTAAAGTGACAGACTTGATAAGCTAAAATCCTTGACAGGACACCTCCCACAAGGAGCCGCTCAGCGGATCAAGGGCCTGGACGGTGGGGATTCCTCCGATGGAATAAGGACAGAAGACGCGGAGCAGGCTCCCAGGAATCCTCCTCAGGACCATATCCCTTCCAACTGACCAGATACTGGAGGTGGTTTCGGAAGTATCGTGAATCCTGGATGGACTCAATTTCATACTCCATCTCATCTGCCACATGAGTTTGAGAAGCACCCATTGTGGGCCCTGATAGGACCATAGGGTTTTAAAAGTGAGACGTGAAAGGTTGGATGTATTCTCATGGAAGAAGGTAGCAGGAGCGTGACTGCATTAACATTAACAACCTTCTTAATCTCGAAAGGACCCAAATAGAGAGAGGCAAGCTTCTTGGATGGAACCTGTAATCTTAAATTCTTAGTGCTCAACCAAACCTTGTCGCCCACCTTATATTCAGGAGGTTTGGAACGTCGTAGATCATAATGACGTTTTTGTGCAGCTTGAGCATCATGTAGTATTTGTTTTACACTGGCGAAGCCTTTGGACAGGGTATTGACCTTGTCATTAACAATAGGTATAGGTGAGTTATTAGAAGTATGAATATCATAAGAAGGATGAAACCCATAGTTAAGAAAAAATGGAGTGGTTTTAGTGGAGGAGTTAAGCATGTTATTATGAGCGAATTCGGCAGTAGACAGAAGTGAATGCCAATTGTCTTGTTCTAGGGAACAATAACAACGGAGATACTGCTCCAGAGCTTGATTTGTTCTCTCAGTCTGCCCGTTGGTTTGAGGGTGAAAGGCTGTACTCAGCTTCTTAGAGATGTTAAGGGATTGACAAAGATGATTCCCAAACCTGGAGGTGAACTGTGAACCTCTGTCTGTAGTAATGGAATTTGGTATACCATGTAGTTTAACAACATGATCTATGAAAAGATTAGCTGTTTCAGAAGCTGTTGGTAGACCTCTATGCGGCAAGAAATGTGCCATTTTAGAAAATAGATCAACCACAACTAATATGGTGTTAAAGTTTGCAGAAGGGGGGAGATCAACAATATAGTCCATGGCAATGTCCGCCCATGGTCTTTCAGGTATGGGAAGAGACAGAAGATATCCATAAGGACGTTTATGTTGATGTTTTTTCGTGGTACAAAGTAAACAAGTTTGAATATATTGACTAACTGTATCAGTCATTTTGGGCCACCAATAAGTCCTTGAAAGAATATGAAGAGTCCTATGTACCCCAGGATGACCCGCTAATGTTGAATCATGGGCTGCTGCCAATACCTGATTCCTAAGAGCCAATGGTACATAAAGTTGGTCATGGTGATAGTACAGTTCATCAGAGTGTTTTTCTAAGTTGAGGTGTTTTGTTAAGGAATCCTCCTTTTGTTGAAGCTTTAGTGTTTCTAGAAAGTTATTTGTTAAGCAGATGATCCTATCCGCAGGTATCACAGCACCAGGATTCAGATGATTTTGTGGTTTAGGGGGTATACGGGAGACGGTATCAGCCTTGAAATTCTTTGAGCCTGGACGATAAGTGATCACATAATCAAATCGCGAAAAGAAAAGGCTCCAGCGGACTTGACGAGAAGTCAAGGTCTTATTTGTCTTCAAGTATTCCAGGTTACGATGGTCGGTATAGATAGTAATGGGGTATTTTGTACCTTCTAGAATATGCCTCCAAAACTCCAATGCGGATTTGATAGCAAGCAATTCTTTATCTCCAATGCCATAGTTAATTTCAGCTGAACTCATGACACGGGAATAGAATGAAACTGGGTGCAAAGGGTCTTTTTGGGAGACCCTCTGGGACAGAACAGCGCCAATTGCAAATTCAGAAGCATCTACCTCAAGCGTAAAATGACAACTGGGATCTGGGAATTGCAGTATAGGGGCTGAAGTAAATCTGTTTTTAAGGGTAGTGAAAGAATCTTCAGCTTTACTATCCCATAACAACTTGATATGTTTTCTAGTTAGACTGGTTAGAGGTCTGACAATGTGTGAAAAATCTTTAAATGAATTTTCTATAAAAATTCGCAAATCCAAGGAATCTCTGGACATCTTTTTTACAACTGGGTGCTGGCCATTTAAGTATGGCTTCTACTTTACTGGTTTCCATGGTAATTCCAGTGGGGGAGATACAATAACCCAAAAAGGATATGGTGTTGGTGTTAAATATACACTTCTCTAACTTGGCGTAGAGATGATGATGCCTTAAACGAGATAGGACTTGTTTTACATGTGATAGATGGTTTTCATAAGTGTCGGAATATACAAGAATGTCATCCAAATAGATAACTATACAGACATCCAATAGGTCATGGAACACATCATTTATAAAGCACTGGAAAGTGGCTGGGGCGTTACATAGCCCAAACGGCATCACCGTGTATTCGTATAGTCCGTAACGTGTACGGAAAGCCGTTAACCATTCATCCCCTGCTCTCATCCTGATCAAATTGTAAGCGCCTCTCAGATCAAGCTTGGTGTAGATGGTGGCACCTTGCAAGCGTTCAATTAGTTCAGGAATGAGAGGCAGGGGATATCTGTTTTTCTTAGTGAATTTATTTAGTTGTCTGTAATCTATAATGGGGCGTAAACTGCTGTCCTTGTTTTTCACAAAAAACATGGCAGCGCCCGCTGAAGAAGTAGATGGTCGTATGAAGCCTTTTTTCAGATTTCGTCTAAATATTCCTTGAGGTGAGCCAGTTCTGGCTGAGATAGAAGGTAAATGTGACCATAAGGAATGGAACAATTAGGAATAAGATCTATAGGGCAATCATAACTTCTATGTGGTGGAAGTGTGGCTGCCTCAGCTATTTCAAAAACATCTGCATATTCCTTATAACAATCTGGTAGTGTATCTACAGTAACATGACAAAGTGTATGGGAGTCAGTACAAGATTGCTTACAGAACTGAGAATCAAAAACTACTGTCGCTTCTGTCCAGGAGATAATGGGATTATGTTTAGACAACCACTGAATACCAAGTATCATAGGGTAGACAGAACTTGGCAGGACATCAAAAGACATTAGTTCTGTATGCCCAGAAGCTGAGGTTACAGTAAGAGGAACAGTGTGGTGTGAAATAGGCCCTGAACTGAAATAAGAACCATCAACCAAACGGATGGCTAGTGCAACACTCTTTTTTATTAGTGGTATATTGTGCTTAACAACAAAAACTAAATCTATGAAATTCCCAGATGCTCCAGAGTCAACTACGGCCTGTACGTCTATCTTCTGATGATCCCACTGTAATGAAAGAGGGATTGATAAATGGGGTGAACTATTGTCAACTAGATTCACTGTGTGACTATTACTTGATCTCTTACCCTTCTTTTGACGAAGGAGAGATGGGCAATCCCTTACGCCATGATCTTTTTCAGCACAATATAGACACAAATTCAGGAGTTTGCGTCAAGCTTTCTCTTCGGCCTTAAGCGGCCCTCTGATCACGGCAACATCCATGGGTTCGTCTACATTCCTAGTAGAGTGGGAAGGAAGATTGGAATGATACGGGGTGTATTTCCTAGGCGTGTTATCAGCTGTAGACTTCTCATACTTCCGTTCCCTGAGTCTTCGGTCAATACCAATACACAAAGTCATTAGGGCCTCGAGTTCATCTGGTATTATACCTCTGGCAAGTTCGTCTTTTAAGGAATCACTCAGACCCAAACTAAATTGATTCTTCGAGGCCGGATTGTTCCACAAGGTGTCAGGGGCCCACCTTTTAAAATCCGTTATGTATTCTTCTACCATCCTTTTCCCTTGCAGTAAGGATCTCAAGGCCGTCTCAGCAGTATTCTGCTTGTTGTGATCCTCATATAAAAGGGACATTGCAGTGAAGAAGGAATCAAGAGAATTTAGTATGGGGTCATTAGATTCGTAGAAGGCGTTAGCCCAGGATCTAGCTTCTCCACGTAAAAAGGAAATTACAGTCAATACTCGTATTCTATCAGTAGGATAAGACTTTGGTTTCAAGGTAAACATGAGAGTACAGGAATTTCTAAAGTCTCTAAACATAGACCTATCCCCAGAGAATTTCTCAGGGGGGCTTACCACAGGCTCAGGTGTGGTCTCTGGTGTAGATGGTTTATTTGCCAAATGCTCATTGATAAATTTCCTAATGTTCTGGTTCTCAATTTGTATCTCCCTTAAGCCCTGTATCATATTGTCCATACTTTGGGCTAGAGAACCCACTCTGTTAGAGAGTTCATTCAGCTCCATAATAGCGGATAGAGGTACTATATGGCTTGGTAATATGTAATGATATATGTTATATGTCAGAACAGGTGATGGAAAAAGTTCTGGTACCTAGTATCCTCTATTGTAGGACCACTCAGCCTCACACCAAACCTTGGATTCACACAGATTTAACTTATAGGAATCCAGTTATGCTCATTGAACTGAGGGTCACTACTGCAGGGTACAGAGTGAAAACGGAGCTGTCACGCAACCAAATAGTTATGATAGATAGATATCAATAGATAAATATGATAGAAAGGAATCTACAGGTAAATATGGTAGATATTCCTTCAAGGTAGAAATATATATATCTCAGGAATGTCACACAATCACAGCAGCCAGAATAAAATATATACAGTAGACACTCACACTCAGTCACACATGCTGCCAAATATAACGTATGAGGCAGAGGATTTAACCCCCAATGAAGTTTAAATGGCACACAAAAGTAGTAGTGGTTAGGGATGAGTGTGTATAAAGACAATGTTATGTTCTGAAGCTAAACCCCAATATGTGTTAGTTGAGGCAGAATAACAAAGCCTTGTCCAGAAGTTGTTTGTTAGTATAACTACTGTAAGATATGAGCAGCAGCTGAGGTGTTAAATAAAGTTTGATTATAGTTATACTGGGATATGCAGATAGTAGATGATATGGCAGTCCTTAGTAATGATAACAAACAGTCACTTAGGTTAGCGGTATTTGAAATAGCAGGAGTACCAAATGACAAGCAGTATCCGGTAATAATAAGTAATGAGTTTGGCAAACAAAGGTATTAAACAGGTCAGGGTAGCAACACAGTCAATTAAGGTAGCGAAGTTATATAGTAGGATAAGTATCATGCAATTATCCAGCAGAGGTAAGAAAGTTATACAGACCAAATCCTTGTAGAATAGCAGGGAGAGCGTGTCAGCAGTTGCTGGTAGGACCGTTACCCATATAGGAGAGAGAGAGCGTGGTACACGCGCTGAGAGAACGCTGAGTTGCAGAAAGAAGAAACTTAGGCTGTATTTTTGGTTCCGGTATGGCTGCAGTTAGCTGTTTGAGGAGCACCGGCATTGAGGAGCTGAGGACAGCAGGACTCAGCAATATATTAGAAGCTCAGGTAAGAATTTCCCCTTAACAGAGGAATAGGGCTAGGTTTCTTAGGCAGGAGTCACTGGAACAACTCAAACAAATTACCAAGCAGGGAGTATGGGGAGGAGGGGCCTTAAATAGGGTAGAGGAGTGAGATTTAAAGTGACAGACTTGATAAGCTAAAATCCCTGACAGTTTATTATAGTGGCGGCGACGTTGGGGGTGGCAGATTAGGGGTTAATAAGTGTAGGTAGGTGGCGGCGACATTGGGGGCGGCAGATTAGGCGTTAATAAATATAATGTAAGTGTCGGCGATGTTGGGGTCAGCAGATTAGGGGTTAATAAGTATAATGTAGGTGGCGGCGGTGTCCGGAGTGGCAGATTAGGGGTTAAAATGTTTAGTTTAGTATTTGCAATGCGGGAGGGCCTCGGTTTAGGGGTTAATAGGTAGTTTATGGGTGTTAGTGTACTTTTTAGCACTTTAGTTATGGGTTTTATGCTACGGCGTTGTACCATAAAACTCATAACTACTGACTTTTAAATGCGTTAGGACTCTTGACAGGGTAGGGTGTACCGCTCACTTTTTGGCCTCCCAGGACAGACTCGTAATACCAGCGCTATGGAAGTCCCATAGAAAAAAGACTTTATGAAGTTTACGTAAGTCGTTTTGCGGTAAGGCCAAAAAAGTGTGCGGTCACCCTAAACCTTCAAGACTCGTAATACCAGCGGGCGTAAAAAAGCAGCGTTAGGACCTCTTAACGCTGCTCTTTTACCCTAACGCACAACTCGTAATCTAGCCATATGTATTTAATGGTCCTTAAACATAAAATGCAGCTCAAATCACACTTAAACTATAAAACTTATATACAACTTAAAAAGAATCAGAATGCTTATTTATATTTAAATTAAATTGTCTGGATGTGTAAAGAAACGTTAACTGTAAAATTATGTAAAATGATTTCACATTCTTAATTGTAATGCATACATAACAAAATTATATTATTGGTTAAGTGGAAAAAAATTAAGACACATTAGATAGTCAGTTAGATTCAATATTGTATCAATTAGCTGTCCTGTTTTACTTTGGCTTTAGAGCTGTATATTTTGCTTCTGTGACGGTCTGAAAAATCCTGGCACCACTCCTTTGGGAATTAAGGAAGTTTAACCAGTGGTTTTACTGATTCAGACAGCTGTGCTTTTGATGAATTGGAATGGCTTACAAGATAAAGCCAAAAATCCCCCATGGGTGCATACAGTACATTTATGTGGCATTTTAATGGATTGGAATGGGGGGGTCTATCTTTTATGTTTTAAAGACCAAACCGGTGTCTAGGGACTATGTCAAACCTATGGCTGTATATACACTGGTTTTCTGGTTATATAATAATCCAACAACACAACTCAAGTCCGTGCTGGGCTCATGGCTAGAATCTTGGGACCAAGAAAATGTTTTGGCCGGAAAAAGCAAAATTGTTCTTCATTTAAATGATGGCTTCTCAGGCAGTTACAGACTTTGCTTGTGTTTTACTCTCATGAAGAATTAAATTACAGGAGTCTCTGCAGCATTCTGAAATGTTCAAACTTTTGATTGTTTCTGCTTGGGTGAAATGTTATCACTTGTAAATTGTAGCCTATGCAACAGTGAGTCAGACAGCTGGAGTGTGATCCATATGGTTTATGGTTAAATTACTTGACTCAGACCCCCTTTAATTTACAGACACTTGAAACCGACACTGGAAAGATGAGAGCCCTAAACTACATGTAATTGTAAAACTGGCTGCTATTTAGCCCCACAATTTGCCAGGTTTAAATGTAAAGAGAATAGTAACAAATATATGCAAATATTTCTGCTAAAAATAAACTCAAACATGAGACCACTTGTTGGAAAGCACAATTTTCTCTTTCATGTGATTATATAATCCTCCATATATCATGTGGCTGATATAAAAAGAACAAATATTTAACTAACTAAGTACTATCTTAGAGTGAGCAAATAGATGGATACAAAATATATGCACTGTCTGCAAGTAAGAAAAAATCCCGATTTCTTGTTTAGGTAATTGACATGATATTACAGGACTGGTATTAACCCTTTGGCTGCTAAGTCATTTCCCACCTGGGTGCTAAGATGGTTTTGAGCTTTTTTTTAACTTTTTTTAAATATATTGATTTTTTACTTTTATAGTTTTTTTCCAGATCCCCAAGGCTTATACCGTTGAAAAAATGTGTGGCGATTACCTTTTCAACGGTGGGTCTTGGGGGTCTGTAGCTGCTTAGATGCCTGAGATACAGGATTCTAAGCAGCATGCCCCCTTCTCCCTATATTGTCCAGTTAATTTTAAATAAAGTTGCACGGTGACGTCATCACGTAATTGCATGTGACGTCACAGCGCTGATTTGAACAGCCAATAGGATTTAAGTAGCTCTCATCCTATTGGTTGATTTGAATTTGAAGAATTCAAATGCGTACCTTGAATTCACTATTCAAGGCGCCGACAGTTTCTAAAGTGCCGTAAGTCACTGGCGACTCCAGAAATTTGTATTTACACACATTTCTGGACATCGTAAGTTTATCACTTACGGCACTTTATGAACTGCTAGCACCGTATATGTGATACCCCGATGTGCGAGTTAAAATTTCGGGTGGCGCGGGTTTCAGCAGTTAAGCTGAAGCTTGCGCCGCATATGTAATCTCGCCCTAAATCTCCTTTCCTCCAGCCTTATATTGTGACTTCTTGTCTATGGGCCTTGAATATATATATACAGAGTAAACCTAGGATGTAAAGTATATTAATATAACAATGTTGTTTGTGCAAAGCTGGGGAATAGGTAGTAAAAGCATTATCTATCTTTTTAAACAATAACAATTTTGGTGTAGACTATCCCTTTAAAGCCAAAAATGTTTCTTTCATGGATCAGACAGAACATGCAAATTTCCAATTTATTTCTATAATCAAATTGACTTCATTCTCTTGGTATGGTTTATTGAAGCAACCAGTAGTCCATCACTGCTCCTAAGCTATCCTAGGTTTACTCTTCAACAAAGGATACCAACATTTGGAAGGAAATGTGATAATACAAGCTGTTTAAAAATGGTCTATCTGAATCATGAAAGTTTATAAGGCAAGCTACACTCAAGGACTATGTCCTTTGACTGCAAAACAATGCAAATGTTGCAATCAAGAGGACAGTTTAAGTGGTTTTACAACACAATTATTAGTTTTTATTATTATTATTTTGATGCATATCTAAAATATCCTAATGCATATCTAAAATTAATTTAACCTCTTAGATGCCCATAATGACCAATTGATCCCCCACACTACAGCCAGGGAAGGAGACTGCAGGCTCTTTCCTGACTTCCGGCTGAAGGAAGAAAGACAGTGACAGCTCACAAGAGCTGCTGGTGCAATGCTGAATACGGAGAGCGTATTGCTCTCCGCATTCAGCGATGTCTGTCGGGTCAGGTCAGACAGACATATGATAAATAGGCACAACAATTTAATATTGTTTTCATATTGTGGCATTTTCCCATATTAGGAAACTACAAACTAAGGTTATTTTCTAAAAAAAAAAAAAAAAAAGTATCATTTGTGTAGGTATCTCACGGAAAAAGAGTTGAAATGTATGTGTAAATACAATGAGGGCCATATGACCAAAATCAGCTGTAACACAAGGGTTGTGAAATTGGGTAAGCAGCAAAAGTGTTAAAGGCAAAGCATAAAACTCGATATCCTCTTTATTAAATCTGATTTACCTCTGCGTAAAGATGCTGAAACATTATAAAATCTTTTAAACAGTATTTGAAATCTGCTACAGCACTGACTGCTATTTTTAATGTAAGACAGAGACACATTTAAAAAGTGTCTTTCTGATAAAATAAAGGGAAAAATCTTCTCTTGATAGAAAAGCTCATCTCCTAAAGAATTACCCAACGAGGCTGGAAAATGCCAGTGTTTATAAAACTCTTTCATACTTAAGATTACACCTGCCTCTATCACTCTGTCCTTGGGCTCTCACAAAGTGTACTCAAAGATCTTAGATGATTATGGTGTTTCATGCCTTTAAATCCATCCACCCAGAATTGTGTTCCTATGAGGGCCTCTGCTATCTATTGTAAACCTCTGAGTTCTGGCCTGGTTACACATCACACATTTCCTGTACCTTTAAATGTACACCATAATGAAAGAAATATTTCTATTTCATTAGTCCCTCTTTAACCAGTTATTCTTCGTTTACATACACTCAGGCAACAAAGTTATGTGATAAATGTGGGATCCAAACTGAAAGAACACAAAACAGAAAACAGGACGCCCAAATGGTGTGATATCTTCAGTTAGAGGCATCTACTTATCAAGCCGTCGACTTTCTTGCATTCGACAGCACCAATACGCTCACCTAAAATTGCCTAACATCGCGGCCGCGGACCTGAATACGTTCTCCAAAGATACCAAAAAAGCTGTTAAAAAGCCGCGCACCAAGTACGGTGCGATGAGCAGCGGACTGTTGTTAACATCGATCTCGCTGCTCTTCGTTTTTTTTCAGCTTTCTTGGTACCCTGTCACTAAACACCCACACTATACTATACTGCTTACCCTCTAAACCGCCGCTCCCAGACCCCGCCGCAACTCTAATAAAGTGTCCGCAACTCTAATAAAGTGTTTAACCCATAAACTGCCGCTCCTGGACCCCGCCGCAACTGTAATAAATGTATTAACCCCTAAACCACCGCTCCCGGACATCGCCACAACTCTAATAAATGTATTAACCCCTAAACCGCAGCTCCCGGAGACCACAGCCACCTACATTATACTTATTAACCCCTAATATGCCCCCCTACACCGCCGCCACCTACATTATATTTATTAACCCCTAATCTGCCCCCCTACACCACCGCCACTATATTAAATGTATTAACCCCTAAACCTAAGTCTAACCCTAACACCCACTAACTTAAATATAATTTAAATAAATCAAAATAATGTATTCCTATTTAAAATTAAATACTTACCTGTAAAATAAACCCTAAGATAGCTACAATATAACTAATAGTTACATTGTAGCTATCTTAGGATTTATTTTTATTTTACAGGCAACTTTGTATTTATTTTAACTAGCTACAATAGTTATTAAATAGTTATTAACTATTTAATAACTACCTAGTTAAAATAAATACAAACGTACCTGTAAAATAAAACCTAACCTAAGTTGCAATTACACCTAACACTACACTATAATTAAATTAATTACCTACATTAACTACAATTAAATACATTTAAATAAAATTATCTAAAGTACAAAAAAACCCCCACTAAATTACAGAAAATAATAAAATAATTACAAGATTTTACACTAATCTAATCCCCCTAACAAAATAAAAAAGCCCCCCAAAATAAAAAAAAGCCCTACCCTACACTAAATTACAAATAGCCCTTAAAAGGGCTTTTTGCGGGGCATTGCCCCAAAGTAATCAGCTCTTTTACCTGAAAAAATGTACAATACCCCCCCAACATTAAAACCCACCACCCACACACCCAACCCTACTCTAAAACCCACCCAATCCCCCCTTAAAAGAAACCTAACACTAACCCCTTGAAGATCACCCTACCTTGAGACGTCTTCACCCAACCGGGTTGAAGTCCTCAAAGAAGCCGGGCGAAGTGGTCCTGCAGACGGGCAGAAGTCTTCATCGAAGCCGGGCAGAAGAGGTCCTCCAGACGGGCAGAAGTCTTCATCCAGGCGGCATCTTCTATCTTCATCCATCCGGCGCGGAGCGGGTCCATCTTCAAGACATCCGACGCGGAGCATCCTCTTCCATTGACGTTGACTGTAGAATGAAGGTTCCTTTAAATGACGTCATCCAAGATGGCGTCCCTTCAATTCCGATTGGCTGATAGAATTCTATCAGCCAATCGGAATTAAGGTAGGAAAAATCCTATTGGTTGATGCAATCAGCCAATAGGATTGAAGTTCAATCCTATTGGCTGTTCCAATCAGCCAATAGAATGCAAGTTCAATCCTATTGGCTGATTGGATCAGCCAATAGGATTGAACTTCAATCCTAATGGCTGATTGCATCAACCAATAGGATTTTTCCTACCTTAATTCCGATACTATAATTCTATTGGCTGATTTGAATAGCCAATAGAATAAGAGCTACTGTAATTCTATTGGCTGATTAGAATAGCCAATAGAATTACAGTAGCTCTTATTCTATTGGCTAATCAAATCAGCCAATAGAATTAAAGTAGCTCTCATCCGATTGGCTGATTTGAATTTGAAGGCTCAAATCAGCCAATAGGAATTCAAGGGACGCCATTTTTAATCGCGTACCTTGAAATCTGATTCAGTGTACGGCGGCGATCGTATGAAGAGGATCCTCCACGCTCCATGGCTCCAGTGTCGCCGATCTTCAGTTCCTGCATCGCCGGTCTTCAGTTCCAGAGAGGACGGTCTTCAGCTCCGCTGTCATCGGTCTTCACCTCCTCCGCTCCGCCCCGGCTGGTTCCTGGAAGAAGAAGAGATCGCTGCCTGGAAGAAGATTTCTCTGCCTGGAACAGGACCTTCTCCGCCGGTCTTCAGGACAGGTAAGGAGCACTTGGGGGTTAGACTTAGGTTTTTTTAAGGGGGGATGGGGTGGGTTTTAGAGTAGGGGTGTGTGGGTGGTGGGTTGTAATGGGGGGGTTGCTTTTTTTTTTTTTTACAGGTAAAAGAGCTGATTACTTTGGGGCAATGCCACACAAAAGGCCCTTTTAAGGGCTGGTAATAGAGCTGATTACTTTTTGTAATTTAGTTTAGGGTAGGGACATTTTTTTTATTTTGGGGGACTTTGTTATTTTATTAGGGGGCTTAGATTAGGTGTAATTAGTTTAAAAATCTTGTAATCTTTTTTTATTTTTTGTAATTTAGTGGGTTTTTTTTGTAATTTAGTTTAGTGTATTTAATTATATTTTAGTTTAGATAATTGTAGTTTATTTAATGAATTTATTGATAGTGTAGGTGTATTTTGATTTATTTTACAGGTAAATTGGTAATTAGTTTAACTAGGTAGCTATTAAATAGTTATTAACTATGTAATAGCTATTGTACCTAGTTAAAATAAATACCAAGTTACCTGTAAAATAAATATAAACCCTAAAATAGCTACAATGTAATTATTAATTATATTGTAGCTATCTTAAGGTTTATTTTATAGGTAAGTATTTAGTTTTAAATAGGAATATTAGGGGTGTTAGGGTTAGATAGGGTTAATATAGTTAATATATATAATATAATAACTATATTAACTATATTAACCCTAATATAATTAGGGTTAATATAGTTAATATAGGTGGCGGCGGTGTAGGGGGGTCAGATTAGGGGTTAATATATTTAATATAGGTGGCGGCGGTGTAGGGGGATTAGATTAGGGTTTAATATATTTAATATAGGTGGCGGCGGTGTAGGGGGATTAGATTAGGGGTTAATATATTTAATATAGTTGGTGGCGGTGTAAGGGGGTCAGATTACAGGTAAAAGAGCTGATTACTTTGGGGCAATGCCCCGCAAAAGGCCCTTTTCAGGGCTGGTAATAGAGCTGGTTACTTTGGGGCAATGCAGTGTAGGGACACTTTAGTATTTTAGGGGGGTAATACATTTATTATAGGTGGCGGCGGTGTAGGGGGATTAGATTAGGGGTTAATACATTTAATATAGGTGGCGGCAGTGTAGGGAGATTAGATTAGGGGGTAATGTAGTTAAAATAGGTGGCAGCGGGGTAGGGGGCTCACATTAGGGGGTAATAATTTTAATATAGGTGGCGGCAGTGTAGAGGGCTCACATTAGGGGGTTAGATATATAATATAGGTGGCGGCGGTGTAGGGAGATTAGATTAGGGGGTAATGTAGTTAAAATAGGTGGCAGCGGGGTAGGGGGCTCACATTAGGGGGTAATAATTTTAATATAGGTGGCGGCGGTGTAGAGGGCTCACATTAGGGGGTTAGATATATAATATAGGTGGCAGCGGTGTAGAGGGCTCACATTAGGTTGTTAGATATATAATATAGGTGCGGCGGTGTAGGGGGCTCACATTAGGGGGTAATACAGTTAATATAGGTGGCGGCGGGGTCCGGGAGCGGCGGTTTAGGGGTTAATATATTTATTATTAGGAGTGAGAGGGGGGATTGCGGATAGAGAGGTATACGTGTCGGGCTATGTTTGGGAGGCGTGTTAGACAGTTACGGGAGATTTTATAATTTAGTCAGTTTTTGTAGGCGGCAGTTTCTAAAGTGCCGTAAGTCACTGGCGACTCCAGAAATTTGTACTTAAAGGGACACTGAACCCAAAAATTTTCTTTAGTGATTCAGATAGCGCATGCAATTTTAAGCAACTTTCTAATTTACTCCTATTATCACATTTTCTCCATTCTCTTGGTATGTTTATGTATAAAGCAAGAATGTAAGTTTAAATGACGGCCCATTTTGGTGAACAAACTGGGTTGTCCTTGCTGATTGGACAGCACCAATATACATGTGCTGTCCATGGTTCTGAATGAAACATTTGCTGGCTCCTTAGCTTAGATGCCTTCTTTTTTAAATAAAGGTAGCAAGAGAATGAAGAAAAATTGATAATAAAAGTAAATTAGAAAGTTGCTTAAAATGCTCTCTCTGAATCATGAAAGAAAAAATTTGGGTTCAGTGTCCCTTTAAGCAGATTTCTGGACATCGCTAGTTTGTCAGACTAGGGCACTTTAGCAACTGACGGCGCAGTATATGTGATAGCTTGAGTTGCGAGGTGAAATTACGGGCGGCGCGGGTTCCCTCGCTTGCACCGAAAACTACGCCGTATATTGGATTGCACCCCAAAACCGCCACTGATTAAAATATATATCTGCATGTCTATTGCGGCTGATTCTGAGTTAATCACAGGTGAGTTGATATGAAACATACTCTAAGACATTAAATTTCCTTAAAAGATTACGAACGAAGGGGCGTTAAATGAAAATGGGGTATGTTGCGCTCAACACCTGATGAAATTGTTGTCCAGTGGTATAATGGAATAGGAAAGGATATAAACCAGGCGCTGAAGCAAATATTACACCAACTAAAAAAATGTAAATGCTTCATGGCTCAAAGCTTACACTACCAATGGAGCACAATTGATTAAACGGGGTGCGTTTTCTTGCCCAAGTGGATGGTAAAAATGGTTTACCAGAGATTCTAAATAAAGCTGACTTTTTTTTATGGCACCCTATACTTTTATTAGATAACACAGGGGGTGCTATTAACACTCATATTTTGCTCTTAAGCTCAACACAAAATAGCTTTGAAACATGTTGCTCTTTTAGAGACCTGATATAAAGCTGATTGTGCCACAATGTATATTCATATACTAGGATATCATAGAGGGACCCTTACACAGTCCCTAAGTCAACAATTTGTGTGGTAGCCTTTCTCAAGATAAACAAGAATATGTACAAGTATGTTTGTTCAGCAGATTCTTCTATTTCTGATTTACTTAAGCCTTTATCTGTTCCAAAACAATTGTGGATCCATCTTTTAATATAAAAGTATAACATGAAAGTTTATTGACGATGTTCTAGAATCACATTAAAGTCTTTATTAACGGTTGTTCTGTCATTGTGGGTAGATTCCCCAAGTAAGCCCTTTTTTCCTCTTCCTAGGCGACCGTGAGTTAAAGTGTTAGCATTCTTTTTTTTATTGAGGACATTACAAAGAAAATTAAAATGCAATTGAAAAATAGAATACAGTTGTACAAATATTAACATCACATTTGATAGGTAAATTTGTATTCACAGAAATGTAGTCCTCATTTTTATCCCCTAGATGAAATTGGACTCTTTTGGTCCTACATTGACAATATAGATGAAAGCTGGGGATTACAATAAACAAGAAAGAATAACAGAATTTTGCATCATAAAAATAAATGTTGCTATGACTTAACAAGTTAAACCTTAATGTAAAAGTAAATGCAAGCTACCAGAGCTGATCAAGTTTACTTAAAATACAACCGCACCTTTGTTATCATATGCCAATATAACTTTTTGACAGTGATATCAAATAAGTGTTTTCAATTTCAAATATCTAATACTATACCTCACAAATTATATGTAGCAGGTCCATCTGGTAATACAATGGTGATATATTTTCTAAGTATATATAAGACCTCCCATACACCAACTCGGCTGCTGGCGGCTACTTGTTTAAGTCATGTATGTAAGGTTGTGGAGGTCCACCACGAACCTACAGATAACGCTGTTACTTAAGTGTGTCTTAAATTTCCTACCCTGTGGGTGAAGTAGCTATGTGTTTTAGGTTACTGTTTGATGGTATGCATATGTGAGCGTTTTAGATTGAGATAACACAAGGCAATAGTACAAAAATTTTCAAAAGCAATCATTTTTCCTTACCTATAATGTACATATAAAAATAAAAGAACCTTAACATGCAAGAATCTAACGTTCCAGCTTCTTAAAAGCTTCTTAATTAAAACTTTTAAGGCAGTCCAAGGATTATATATTGGCTAAGAAGATTCAGCCTCCAGAGAATATCATCATTGGGTGCATAACATTGGTGTAAGGTGTTTTTAACATATTCAGAGTCCATGTTGTGCCATTTGGCGGACCATCAGGATACTGGGTTCTTATTTACACTGAGTCCATGACCCCCCAAGAGCCCCCCTAAAACCCTAACATAGTCGCTCAGACTCTGGTCTTTGTTTAATTTGTGAGTATATTCTTGCTGTTCCTGGATGGTCTCCGGGTTGAGATGATTTAGGAGATGCTCCCTGTGGGGCTTTGACGTTGTTGGTGATGGTATCTGAGTCTTTTAGTTTCATTGTATGGTGTTTCGGATCAGACGCCATTGTGAGTTTAAAGTGGGCAAATTTTTGCTCCGTGATAACTGTTGATAAGAGAAGGGATGTCGCTTGCTTGCTTTTTCTGTTTGCATTCTCCGGCAATGATTTGCTCTCGTTCTGTGTTGTCGGCCGGTAGATGATCGGCTGGAATAGATCCCCAGCTGGCAATACATTGGGCTATATGGCCTCCCTGGGCCGTAGGCTTAGGCTGGATCCCCATGTTGTAGCTTGTTTTATTGTCGGCGTCCTCAATGTTGTAGGAGATATCCTGTTCATAAGAAGTTGGAGTTCTTGTTCCGATGGAGCCTTTTCCATTAGTGGCTGAAAGATTGCCTCCAGTCTAAGGAGTATGAAGTCATGTGTAGTGTAGGAGCTTTCATCCCTCGATTCAACTGGAAGGGTTGCCATCATACCTTTCTCTGTAGTTTCCCCACTTGGCAGGTTAGTCTGGTTAGAGAAGATGGTGGATATTGTTAGTAATGGAAGGTATCAAAGTGGGCTTGATATGCGATTAGTCCTGGTAGAACACCCCGGAAGGCTTGTGGGGTGCGCTACCTGTAAGATCCCCGCTGCTACAGGCTTCAGATGTCCTCTTCTGGCCCTGGGGTTATAAATACAGCAAAATTGTTCAAATTGTAATGTAAGTCGCTCAGAAATACGAATTCTATTGTGTTAGTGTTAGATGCTGTGGTTGTGGGTTGATAATCAGCGCATTATAAGCAACTCTCCTGGAGCTCTTAAAAGATGAGACTACACAGTGCCGCTGCTAGGACATGCCCCCAAAGTGTTAGCATTCTTGTTAGTTTCACAGGTCATCTAATTTGGCGATCGAGATGTTTTAATTGTGGTCCTCATTTTATCTCATAGAGGAAATCTCCAATTGCAATAACTTTTTTGGGTCTCTGATGCAGATAGATCTTGGTGGAAAGAGAAAATGTATACATGCTTCATAATGATGTTTAGTCAAGTTGTTTCCCAATTCTCATTGAGAAAAGCACTCTCCTGAGAGCGATAGGGTCACACTTAGTTTGCCAGATTGCTGACACTGTCTCTGAATCTGAAATTCATGCTAATTTTGGCCTTGTGCTGTGTTTTCACAAGTGACCACAAGTTAAGACCCATGAAGGTAAGGAAACACTGCAGTGCATTGCAAAGTGTGAACTTTACGTTTAGAGCCTCAGGGTGAGATAGGGAAATAATAATTATTACAATAAAAAGAATTTTCTGAGAGAATACACATAGAGAAGATTAAGGGTGCTTTAAAGAACTTTATAAAGAACAAAGACAGCACATATAGTGGGTTGAGCTGCAACAACTGTGTAATACACTAGGGTATAATATTTGTGTATTTCATTGCATGTTATTATAGCATGATAATACAGAACCCTTCATGATACAATTACTTTACTCAGTAACTTTTTATGGTTTGAACTCTTTTCATTTCAGTTCCACTTAAGAAGACATATGAGGTAGACTTATTCAAACCTTTGATCAAGTTTATTCAGAACACGTATCCGGCAGGAGACGAACAGGCCAAATATTTCCGTGCAGTGGAAGAGCTCAACAAGCTCCGGAAAAGCTCAGTTGGGAGGACACTGGACAAACACGAGAGCTCGCTAGAAACAGTCCTAAGATATTATGATCAGCTGTGTTCTGTTGAGCCAAAGTTTCCTTTTAGTGAAAGCCAGTCTTTTGAACTGTCCAGAGGACAGTTTTACCGGACAACTCTGAGGATCTGTTCTGCCCAGTTTGCACTACCTTACAGTGCTATGCTATATACTAAATGTGAGTGTATATTATCCAGCATTTGTCAATTGATAAACCTTACAGAATTATGGAACTTTAAGAGACTTGCCAGTATTGAATGTGTGTGTGTGTGTGTGTGTGTTACAGCCTCACATCTGTTTGGCTCTTTAGTTATAATTGTTTCCACCAATACTCAAATTCACTTATCAAGGGTGTAGTTTCTATACAAAGTGAAACAACCCTTTTCTAATATAGCATAGCTCCCCTTATAAACTGTAAATCCCAAACCTTAGAAGATAAGAAATTTAAATAAATGAATGGTGCATCTACACATGTTACACTTACATACAATTGATTTAATTAGTAGTTTTAAGATATATTAGTGTCTACAAAGAGACACTAAAACATAAAGAAATGCAGTTTTGATACAATCCTAAACATCAAAGAACCATTGGTGGTCTTAAAAATTCTAAAAAATAAACTTAAAAAGTTAAAATGCTGTTATAAAGGGGGCGTGCCTAGGCAGTGGCAATTTCAGGAGCTCCTGATCTTAAACAGATATACCACCGATTATCTATATACTACTGAACCATCCAGCCATGAAAATATTTTATTCATCAACAGCGAGTTTTGAGGAACTCAATGATACCTTATCTGGTGTCTATATGAAGGTAGCTCCCTGAACTAGACCGATGAGGCCTTTGGCGGCAGACATTTTGAGGCTCTCGGCACCCCCCCAGCCTAACAAAGGGGTATTCCAGTCAAGAAAAGACTGTTTATACATAACTACAACCCAGACAATACAAAGGCTTGCTTACATCTGACTGGAGATGTCTACCCATTACCGCTCCGATCCTTTTCACATTGTGGCAGCGCTGAACAGGTGGGAAGCCCAGATGCTCCGGATTCTGAATAACCATAGGGAGGAACTGGAAATATCATTATATGGCTTATTAAAGGTAAAGAAACCGGTTCCAGAATGCCCTCCGGATCTGTCCGGTCACTATGAAAGCAGCGAGCCATGTGTCACAGCAGTGGAGGACTTTCTCACCACAGAATCTGCCGCAGATGATCTGGAGATTAGCATTGATGAGGAGCTCCCATATTCTCCAACTGATATAGCCACAATTCCGATATTTAGTACAATCTCACCTGAAACCTTGTCAAGCCTACCCTCGATCAGTACTCACCTGATTGCAATAAACTTCCTTCTAAGGACAGCAACCATGCGGACACGCATAACGCCTGCAGACTTCAATATCCAGACAGAACATTTGGGCTCTCTTAAGCTAACAACTCTTCCTAATAGCTTAGATCCCCCTGTAAGTCATCTTATTTGTGGGACTGAGTTTTATAACAAATTAGGGATAGGCTAAAATCCGTTGACTTTACAAAAGTAAGCAGTAAGAGATGTCAGCCAAGTTACTTGGTTCTAAAGTTTAAAGTGCGTTGTCTATCATTTATCCCTCCATAGTTTAAATGTTTACTATAAATACAGAGACTTATAAATGTGGACTTAATTTGATACCTTACATGTTTGGCTCGTTATGTTTTCTTGGTAATCTTAAAATGGTGGGACAAGTTATATAATGGATTATGTTTGTTTATACACTGTTTTGGTTGAAACACTATTCATATATAATGAGCCATATAAGGGTTATAGATTCAGTCTTTTTATTGTATATTATTAGCATTTTTAAGAATATTTACGCATAACCAGTGTTGCTATGTTGATGTATATAAGGTTCAAGTATCTTTATTACTATTACACCAGTTACCCATTCACTCTCTATTTATATAAAAAGCCTATTCTCAGTCATATATTGCAGTATTATCTCACTGCTTTTGCTTCTACAATGATCATATGACTAAGTTGCGTTCTATCATAGTAAAGACCATTTAAAGATAGATGGGGAACCTACATCCCTTGTATTACTATGTCACAATCCTACTTAAACTCCAGCAATAACCTACAAATTATACACATCATGGTTATTAATTTTAAACAGAGAGGACCATAACCTGATCCCATGCATAACTACAAGATGCCGTTTAGTGTGATTGAGGGAAACATAGATTCCTATCTACATATTGTTTATATCTGTGTTTACAAAGAGCTCTAATTATATAACACAATTATGTGTCTCATGTGCATTGATGGGCAATGCTGTCACTGATACTTGTGTGGCTTTGTGGTGCCACCTACGGCCGGGGTGGTTTGCTTTGCTACACTTTTTAATCCCTACACCCCTGAAGGGACACACTAGGTTTTTAGCGTCATCTAACATTTTCATATGTCCCCTGTGCCCAAGTAAGAGGGAAGCAAATTTTCACAAAGGGCAACTTTACTATAAGGGTTTGACACTCCTTCAGTTGTTTTTTTTTTTTAATCATTAGTAAGCGTTCAGTATACTAGTTTATACAAATTTATAGAATATGTGGGTTGTACCATCATACAGTATTTTATATGGTATTTCCTTAAACCTAAGAGCGGCTATATGTCTGACTGTTATATCTCCCTTGAATTATAACAATATATATTGGTTCAATGTCATATGATTATCATAGGAGATCTACATAATAATGATTACGCATGAGATAAACAAGAAAATTGAGGGAAAAAGTCAATCTAAACTACAGACACAAGAGTTTGTTATATATTGTTATCTACTATATAAGGGAAAAAAAGGGGTTCATCATTTGAGATAAGTTAAATAAATTATAGAAATGAGCGCTGAAGAGAGTATCCTGCTACCTCAGTTAAACCCCTCAAATTTTAACAGAAATGAACCATAAAAAAGAAAGAGGAGCGCTATGTGCACGGATACAATTTAATATATATAGTATCAAATCACAAAAATTATGCAACAAATGTTAAAAGTGGAATATTAAAAATCAGGACTTCTCCTGTGAAAAAACCCCATAAAAATATAATATATCAGTGCAATATTCAATTCAATCAAGTTAATATATTGCAACAATGACTTAACATATAGAGCTGATGTCCAGCATATGCAGTGGGCTATTCACATATATAGTAATTTTGGCTACTGTGTACAGACCAAAAGGAAAGTGCTAGCTCTGTCCGCGTCTAGGAGGATAAGCCAAGGCGTCTGTATGCTGCCTAAGAAATCAACTGACTCCTGTTTGCAGCGTGTGTATCACGTGACTTCTGTCAATCCAAATGATGAATGTACTGTAGCGCTACAGTGTAGATAGTGATGTGATGCAGACTTGGTTAGTCTGGTTGACCAAAGGTGGAAACAGGGGGATCCTGCTCAAAGATAAATGTCTACGCGTTTCGCCCTAAGCTGGGTTTTATCAAGACTTGTCTTTTGCCATGCTTGGAGGCTGATTTAAATAGCCCTCTTTTTGTTTCAATTGGTGGTTGTAATTAGTATTTAAGGTGGAATTATGAGTGGTTTCCTAAAGATGGTATTTCCTCATTGACCTTAGATAAAATATTGTACACATAATTCTAAAGTTATCCTATTCACAGTTTTGACAATGTAATTAAATAATGTTCATCCGTTAGTAGAGCATATAGCATATCATAAAAAATAAAAATGAAAAACCCCACTAATAATAGAAATAAAAATAAATTGAATAATAAAAAAAATGAAACTATACAAAATGTATAATGATTCTTATAATACCTTCAATCTTTATTTATGGACAATATTGATTACTGTCTATATATGTTCTATTTGATCAAATGATTTTGAATTTTAATTACTGAGAGAAGGCCTATACATTTTGATAGGAAAATTCTAAGGGATTATCAACTTGTGTATTAAAATGCTCCAAAGTATTGGTCATTATTATTTTACTAATCAGAATGTATCTTCAACATTAACATTTCCATTTTTATTTCGTTTGTGTCTTCTGACAGAATTATATATTTTTCTCTAAAAACTTTTTCATATATGCGCTATACAGCATTTAGCCTCTTGCATTAAGGTGGTTTCCTATAATTTGCCTCATTTGAAGTGCTAATACATCTATTAGAACATTTTCTTCGCTCTATATGCGCTAAAAAGCGCTTTCCTTTTGGTCTGTACACAGTAGCCAAAATTACTATATATGTGAATAGCCCACTTCATATGCTGGACATCAGCTCTATATGTTAAGTCATTGTTGCAATATATTAACTTGATTGAATTGAGTATTGCACTGATATATTATATTTTTATTTTTTATTTTCACAGGAGCCGTCCTGATTTTTAATATTCCACTTTTAACATTTGTTGCATAATTTTTGTGATTTGATACTATATATATTAAATTGTATACGTGCACACAGCGCTCCTCTTTCTTTTTAATGGTTCATCATTTGAGACCCACGAGTGGTCTCTGTCTCAGTCTACCAACTAGAACAGCTCATTATGTATATTGTTGGGAGGTCCAAGAGTGGTCTCATATGACATGTAGTTGGTATACAGATTTTATGGCAATTATTTTTTCTAAACAGGAAGAGTGCATATGTCCTATATTCATGTTATATATATCTATCCTGATATGTACCAGAACAAAGTTATGTAACTACGTATTTCTGTAGTGCCTGATATGTCTTGATGTTTAATACTTGTAAGCCTTGAACTGAACCTTAAAGGGACACTGAACCCAATTTTTTTCTTTCGTGATTCAGATAGAGCATGACATTTAAAGCAACGTTCTAATTTACTCCTATTATCAAATTTTCTTTATTCTCTTGGTATCTTTATTTGAAATGCAAGAATGTAAGTTTAGATGCCGGCCCATTTTTGGCAAACAACCTGGGTTGTTTTTGATGATTGGTGGATCAATTCATCCACCAATAAAAAAGTGATGTGCAGAGTTCTGAACCCCCCAAAAAAGCTTAGATGCCTTCTTTTTCAAATAAAGATAGCAAGAGAACGAAGAAAAATTGATAGGATTAATAGGAGTAAATTAGAAAGTTGCTTAAAATTGCATGCTCTGTCTGAATCACAAAAGAAAAAATCTGGGTTCAGTGTCCCTTTAATAAAAATTATAAAAAAAAAATGCTGTTTTAAAAACGGCTACAATATATTGCTATGTAAAATTGTTGCAAAAAACGTTGCCAAAACTATTGCATACAATTATAGTAGCAAGAAATATATATCACAGTTATTTGCAGAAAACTAAGCGTTGACAGATATCAAGCTCCAAATTGTCTTATTGTGACTGGATCCTTTTTGTTGGTATAAGTCCTCTTATAATACTTGCAGGCAGTTAGGGATGCGTTAATAAAAATTGGAACCTTTTGTCTGTATAAACCCTGTAGCGTGTTGCTTCTTCTTTAACCTATCCTACTGAATTGCTGGGAGGAGCCTACGGCTAGTGCTTTGTGTCCAAACTGCCATGTAGTTTCTCACTGTCATCCGCAGCTCTATCCACTAAAACCTAAATAAAATGTGTTTTTGACATCTTTACATCTTTGTTCACTTGCTATCCTTTGTTGAAGAACATACCTAAGTAGGCACAGGAGCAGTAATACGCTACTGCAAGATATAACTGCTGATTGTTGCCTGTTGTCAGCTGATTGTTGCCTGTTGTCATTGGTTCAAGTGTTCAGCTAACTGCAAGTAGTGCATTGCTGTACCTTCAACAAAATATAACAAGAGAATTGAGCACATTTGATAATAGAAGTAAATTGGAAAGTTGTTTAAAATTCTATGCACTATCTGAATCATTAAATAATTATTTTGGGTTTTATGTCCCTTTAAGCATGAACAGTATTTTAAAGTAGCTTAACATCAGAAGATAAATAATGAACTAGATAGGCAGTTTATATTAATACAACAGGACAATGGATTTGTGTTTATGTTTGTGCTGTTAAACGGCCAGTATCTGGAAAGCATATAAACCAGTGATATTTTAATTTACAGTTTGTGTAACTTGGATTTAACTCTGCATGGTCATAACACAAGCGCCTATGCAATAAGGTCAATTTTATTTCATATAAGAACACTTAACTTAATCAACAATCTCACAACATTCACATAAGGTTAGATACATTAAAGGACCAGTAAATACAGTAGATTTGCATAAACAACAAATACGCGATAAAAAGACAATGCAATAGCACTTAGGGGGATATTTATCAAGCCGTCAACCGCAAATACACTGGAATTCCGCAGCGTAATTGTGGCGAGCTTGATCTGACCTAGTTATCAAAGCCTACAGACCGGCAAAAGTTGAAATCTGTGACGTAACATACGATCCGCCAGTCTCAATCCGACACAGATCGATGCTTACGTCATTACAGATGTTCCAAATACACATTCGGCACTATTTTACACTTTTTAAAAGTAATCAAATAGTTAACAGGTACGCTCGCTGCTATTCCGGCCCAGTGTACCTGGTTTTCAATCCGCCCCCCTGGGGGCTGCGGATGCCATAGAAATCAATGGGAATCTGAAAGCGGCGAAAGCTTATGTTCGATGCTGCCAGATATCCCATTGATTTCTATGGTAGAAAAACAGTTACATTTACACCTAACACCCTAACATAAGCCCCGAGTCTAAACAGCTCTAATCTACCGCCCGACATCGCCAACACCTACATAATGTTATTAACCCCTATTCCGCCACTCCCCGACACCGCTGCAGCTGAATAAATATATAAACACCTATTTGGCCACTCCCGGACCCCGTCGCCACTAAATAAACGTATTAACCCCTAAACCTCTTACCTCCCCCATCAATACCATTAACTAAACCTATTAACCCGTAAACCACCAACACCCACTTAGCCATATACTAAATTAAGCTATTAACCCCTAAACCTAACAACCCGCTAACTTTACATTAAAATTACAACATCCCTATCTTAAAATAAATTTAAACTTACCTGTAGAATTAAAATAAACTAATTCTAAACTATTAATTAACCTACCTTAACTATATTACATATTAAAAAACCCTAACCCTACTCAAAATTACTAAAAAAAATAAACGCTAAGTTACAAAAAATAAAAAACACTAAATTATGAAAACAAACAAACCACAGTATCAAAATTAAAAACGAATGACACCTAATCTAATAGCCCTATCAAAATAAAAAAGCCCCCCAAAATAAAAAAAACCCTTGCCTACAATAAACTACCAATGGGCCTTAAAAGGGCCTTTTGCGGGGCATTGCCCCAAAGAAATCAGCTCTTTTACCTGTAAAAAAAAATACAAACACCCCCCAACAGTAAAACCCACCACCCAACCAACCAACGCCCCAAATAAAAAGCCTATCTAAAAAACCTAAGCTCCCCATTGCCCTGAAAAGGGCATTTGTATGGGCATTGCCCTTAAAAGGGCATTAAGCTATTTTACCTGCCCAGACTTTACTCTAAAAATAAAACCCACCCAAAAAAAACTTAAATAAACCTAACACTAACCCCCGACGATCCACTTATAGTTTTTAAAGTTCTGCTTGAAGGATCCATCCAGCCGGCAAGAAGTCTTCATCCGGACGGCCTCTTCCATCTTCATCCATCCGGTGAAGTCTTCATCCATGCGGCCTCTTCTATCTTTATCCATCCAGCGCAGAGCGGGTCCACCGTGAAGACATCCGGCGCGTAGCTCCTCTTCAATACGGTCACCGCCGTAAACTGGAATTTGAAAGCAAGTGACGTCATCCAAGATGGCGTCCTTTGCATTCCTATAGGCTGAAAGGTTCCAATCAGCCAATAGGATGAGAGCTCAATCCTATTGGCTCTAATAAGAACGAAACAGCTGTCTAGTAGTGAATTTTGTATTTGCTGCACTCACCCCATTAGGGGACCGCTGTGTGTTAACTCAGTATTTAAAGCAAAAAGCCTGAAATGTTGCATATCCAATTTGTATATCTTACCCAGAATCCTCTTGTGCATATCTTACCCAGAATCCTCTTGTGCATTGGTAACAATGTATATGGAGTTTTACTGGGTAAAGGCAAGTGGGGATACTTGCCTGGATGTGCTAATTGCCTGTGCAATATTTTCTATTGATTAACTTTTGCGATATGGAGGATTTTAATCTCATGCTTTTATCTCCACCATAATGTTAATTAATTATGTGTGTATATAACTTTTCCACAAATCATTACTACAAACAATTTAATAAGAACGGCCAGGAGACATACAGTTTACCATATGAATTTGAATAAAAACATACAGCGAAGACCTACTTATGAACCGTTCAAACAAAATAATCCCAATATAGGAGTAAAGGACAATAAAGACAACAAGGGGTACAAACCACACACCACATTCGCCAGAATCACAACACATATCACACACACCACCCTCATGTTCACAGCTGACCACCACATTTACAAAACCATTATCAATATGTCAGTAAGTATCAGACGAGTTATCAGCAAGAACAAACACCACAAATTCAAACACCAAATTGGAGACAAAAACCTTATCAGATGAAAAGAAGGGGGGAAGAAGAAGAAGAGGCTGCCGAGCAGGCAGGAAAATACAACATAAAAAGAATAAAATCAACAAAGTTATAGACCAGGCTTCCACAGATATTAGAAAGACAAAAATGTTTAATTTATCGACCAAAAAACTAACATTGGAGGAAACCAACATTCTAAGTAAGGGGCTTTCCTTTGCTCCAATTAGCAGACCTAATTAATTTGATCTTTTTAATGATCTTCATAAATATGTCAGAAAATTGACTCTCAACAGCAATTCCAAAAAGTTAAACTTGATAGAATAAAAGGTATGGAGGAAATTGACACTAAGTCTCTAGATGATAAGGATCTAGACACATTAATTGATTTAGAAGAACTATATATAGAGGGGAATGAGGGAAACGTCATTCCAGAGGATAGAGATGAAACTGATAACACTCATGCTAAATTTATGAATCACACAAAATTTAAACCTACCTCTACGTTTTTCCCCACTCAGTCGAAAGGTAATTAAATTAAAAAATAATAGTTCTGTGGAAGACAACAGCGGGATGGAAAAGGAAGTTGTTGAACTGAGAGAAAACAGAGAGTGTTGACATTAATGTAAGGTCATAGCAGACCTGGAAAATTGTTTTATAATTATCATCTCGCATCTATATTTCTCCACTCCCTCTCTTCAATCTCTCCTTTTACCCCCTCCCTTCTCTCTCAGGCCATACATATTTTCTCTTTCCACTCTTTCTCTCTTCACTCTTTTTTTCCCAACTCTTTAACTCTATCTTTTTCTCCACTTTCAGTTTTCCTCTCCAATCTCTCTCTGCCCCTGTTTACCCTCTCAGAAGTAACAGTCTAAGCACTAATGGGAACCCTATAGCCCTAGAGGAATAACATATCCTTGCACTTCCATGTATATATAATATCCCTTTAATATAATATAATACAGGGAGTGCAGAATTATTAGGCAAGTTGTATTTTTGAGGATTAATATTATTATTGAACAACAACCATGTTCTCAATGAACCCAAAAAACTCATTAATATCAAAGCTGAATAGTTTTGGAAGTAGTTTTTAGTTTGTTTTTAGTTATAGCTATTTTAGGGGGATATCTGTGTGTGCAGGTGACTATTACTGTGCATAATTATTAGGCAACTTAACAAAAAACAAATATATACCCATTTCAATTATTTATTTTTACCAGTGAAACCAATATAACATCTCAACATTCACAAATATACATTTCTGACATTCAAAAACAAAACAAAAACAAATCAGTGACCAATATAGCCACCTTTCTTTGCAAGGACACTCAAAAGCCTGCCATCCATGGATTCTGTCAGTGTTTTGATCTGTTCACCATCAACATTGCGTGCAGCAGCAACCACAGCCTCCCTGACACTGTTCAGAGAGGTGTACTGTTTTCCCTCCTTGTAAATCTCACATTTGATGATGGACCACAGGTTCTCAATGGGGTTCAGATCAGGTGAACAAGGAGGCCATGTCATTAGATTTTCTTCTTTTATACCCTTTCTTGCCAGCCATGCTGTGGAGTACTTGGACGCGTGTGATGGAGCATTGTCATGCATGAAAATCATGTTTTTCTTGAAGGATGCAGACTTCTTCCTGTACCACTGCTTGAAGAAGGTGTCTTCCAGAAACTGGCAGTAGGACTGGGAGTTGAGCTTGACTCCATCCTCAACCCGAAAAGGCCCCACAAGCTCATCTTTGATGATACCAGCCCAAACCAGTACTCCACCTCCACCTTGCTGGCGTCTGAGTCGGACTGGAGCTCTCTGCCCTTTACCAATCCAGCCACGGGCCCATCCATCTGGCCCATCAAGACTCACTCTCATTTCATCAGTCCATAAAACCTTAGAAAAATCAGTCTTGAGATATTTCTTGGCCCAGTCTTGACGTTTCAGCTTGTGTGTCTTGTTCAGTGGTGGTCGTCTTTCAGCCTTTCTTACCTTGGCCATGTCTCTGAGTATTGCACACCTTGTGCTTTTGGGCACTCCAGTGATGTTGCAGCTCTGAAATATGGCCAAACTGGTGGCAAGTGGCATCTTGGCAGCTGCACGCTTGACTTTTCTCAGTTCATGGGCAGCTATTTTGCGCCTTGGTTTTTCCACACACTTCTTGCGACCCTGTTGACTATTTTGAATGAAACGCTTGATTGTTCGATGATCACGCTTCAGAAGCTTTGCAATTTTAAGAGTGCTGCATCCCTCTGCAAGATATCTCACTATTTTTTACTTTTCTGAGCCTGTCAAGTCCTTCTTTTGACCCATTTTGCCAAAGGAAAGGAAGTTTCCTAATAATTATGCACACCTGATATAGGGTGTTGATGTCATTAGACCACACCCCTTCTCATTACAGAGATGCACATCACCTAATATGCTTAATTGGTAGTAGGCTTTCTAGCCTATACAGCTTGGAGTAAGACAACATGCATAAAGAGGATGATGTGGTCAAAATACTCATTTGCCTAATAATTCTGCACTCCCTGTAATAATTTGCAATTTATATAGCGCTTTTCTCCCTGTGAGACTCAAAGGACTTTACAAATATACCAACATAAGACATAAAAGTTTCTGAAGGTCAGATAAGCGGACTGAATGCTGATGGAAGAGGTGGGTCTTTAGTTTTTTTTTTAAAAGTCTGTAAGGACGGTGCCTCTCTGCGCACGGTAAAGAGTTCCAGAAAGTAGGGTCAGCGTGGCTGAATGCTCTGGAGTCTGAGTTTGTCCTTATTCTTGGCACTGGAAGGAGTGATGTGTTGGCTGACTTAAGTGAGCGGGATGGGATGTAGGGTGTCAGGAACTCTTTCAGGTACTGTGGGCCTTGGTTGTTTAAGGATTTGAAGTTCATCAGGCCAATTTTAAAATATGTTCATCATTTAATTGGAAGCCAATGCAGGGAGTGGAGAACAGGTGTTATGTGGCAGGAGCGAGTTTGATTGGTCAGTAGCCTAGCTGCTGCGTTTTGTACCATCTGAAGGCGATGGAGTTCTTTTTTTGGGAGGCCCAAGTAAAGTGCATTGCAGTAATCTAGCCTAGAGGATACAAATGCATGGATTAATGTTGGCATATCATCTGGTGGAATTAAGTGTTGTATTTTGGCTATGTTTTTCAGATGAAAGTAGGCAGATTTAATTACGGAGGAAATCTGCTGTTTAAAAGATAGTCCATCAGCACTCCGAGGTTTCGTACCTTTGCTGAACTAACGAGTTCGGAGCCTCCACGCTCCAGGCCAGTTGGGTGATCGTGGGATATTTTGGATGCCCGGGGTCCCCTCACAAAGAGTAACTCTGTTTTGTACAGGTTCACTTTGAGACAGCTAGCATTCATCCATTCTATAAGTTCTGTTAAGCATCTGTTTACGCGGCATGCTGAGTCTGTAGTATCTGGAGCAAAGGAGAAGTAGAGTTGTGTGTCATCAGTGTAACAATGATACCTTAGGCCATGTCGGTTAATGATGTCCCTCAGTGGTAGTAAGTAAAATGCGAATAGCATGGGAAACAGGATGGATCCTTGTGGAACCCTGCAGGCCAGTTCTGTTGGTGCTGATGAGCTTGATCCTGATATTACTCTCTGTGATCTACCAGCGAGGAAGGATTTAAACCAGTTAAGGACTGTGCCTCCTAGACCACAGATGTGCTGCAAGCGCTCTATTAGAATCCTATGGTCAATGGTGTCAAATGCTTGAGAGATCCAGGAGGATTAGGATGGAGTAATCACCCTTGTCTCTTGCCATGAGGAGATCATTTAGCACTCGGACTAGCACTGTTTCAGTGCTGTGGCAGCATCTGAAGCCTGACTGGAAAGGATCAAATATGTTCATGCGTGATAGATGGGCTTCCAAGTTGAGTTGCCACTACTTTTTCAATTATTTTACCAGAAATGGGAGGTTGGATAATGGTCTGTAATTAGTCATGCAGTCTGGGTCTAATAAAGGTTTCTTTAGGAGTGGTTTTACCACAGCTTCTTTTAGAGGATCTGGGAAGTCTCCTGTTTTTAGTGAACACTGCACTATTTTTGTGAGGGCTGGGGCGAGTGTTTCAATGCATCCAGATATGAGCTGAGTTGGAGCAGGGACTAAGTCACACGTAGTAGGGTGCAGCTTTTGTATGGTGCTTTTAACTCCTTTTATATCCACATTTGTAAAAGTGGACCATAAACTGGGGCAATCTGGCATTCCATTGTAGTGGTTCTGGTGTGTAACTGTTTGGCCTGCTGTGATAGCGGTTCGGATTGAGGAAATCTTGTCTCTGAATAAGTTCGCGAATGCTTCACATTTATCCTGAGAAAAGTTGGTGGGGCTAAGCATTCATGCTGGTTTGCAGAGCCTTTTTACTGTGCAAAACAGTTGCCTGGGTCTATTGTGGGAGAGTGCAATTTTGCGTGATAAAAATTAAGAGTTATTTTGGATTGATATTTATTTAGATGTTTGGTAAGAACGGCTTTATCCTCTAGATCATGTGTTCTGCGCCACTTTCTCTCAAGCTTACGTCCTGTTCTTTTAATTTCTCTGATGGAGCTATCAAACCACGGTGCATTGTTGTGGGTTTTGACAGTGCTTATGCGAGTTCGTGCAATGCTTTCTAGGGTGTCTCTCATGGGTTTGTTGTAGAGTCGAACTAAGGAGCTGGGGTCTTTGCAGGTGCCCATTAGTTCATTTAAATCCATATGTGATGCTACATTTAGTGGTGTCACCCCTTCGAATGAGTGGTGTTTACCAGGTTCTGAGGCTGGTGTTTGGTTGATTGTGATACAATGGAGAAGTGAATGGAGTGGTGCTCTAACCAGGTAACTGGGTTTACAGTTACTGGTGACACTTCTAGTCCAGACTGGAACACTAGATCTAGTGTATGACCTTTTCTGTGGGTTTAAATAATTTTTGTAGACATTTACTCACTAACTTTCACTCGCCAATGTTAAATATACACTTGCCAATGGCTAGTGGGCTAATGGAAATTTTGAGCCCTGAATATACAGTATATATATATATATATATATATATATATATATATATATATACTGTATGTATATATATATATATATATATATATATATATATTAAGGTATAGATATATATTGCACTAAAATTCAACATACAAGGTCCATTAAACAGTCTGTGTATAACCACCTGTAGAGCAGATAACAAAAATGCCTGTAGTGAAATACGTCCACCTTCGGTACTGCGCATACAAAAGGAACTACTCACAAAAGAAAGGATATGAAAGTTCCATGGTTCAACGAAGTCTCCAGCTGCACAGCTATATAACCTTCCAATCTTAAACAGACTTTCTAGTTTTTAGACACAAAAGGGCCCATTTATCAAGCTCCGTACGGAGCTTGTGGGCCCTTGTTTCTGGCGAGTCTTCAGACTTGCCAGAAACACAAGTTATGAAGCAGCGGTACAATTGGGTTGATTGACAGCTCCCTGCTGGCAGGCCATTGGCCGCGAGTCTGCAGGGGGCGGCGTTGCACCAGCAGCTCTTGTGAGCTGCTGGTGCAATGTTAAATGTGGAGAGCGCATCGCTCTCCGCATTCAGCGAGGTCTTGTGGACCTGATCCACACTGTTGGATCAGGTCCGCAAGACCTTTAATAAATAGGCCCCCAAGGCTGAAGTAGTTGCTCTATTTTATACATGTTGTGGGCATTATGTATGTAGCTGCTATTTGAGGATTTATATGACACTATATGCTGCAGTTGCTCTCTAATACTTACACTAGACGTGCTACATGCACTTTGTGTTTCCACAAACTAGATAGATGTGATAATGTCAGAAAGAATAGTGCATGTGAAAAAAGTAACTGTAATGAGAAGTGCCACTTTTGCATGATGTAAGTATGTTTTCCTTCCGTCTTCCAATAGATTAACATATCAGCTGAGTCTGAATGTTAAACAGATACATGTCTTGTTTTCTGCAGTTGTTTTTCAATTGTAAAACACCACACACCACTTTCTTTATTTGGAGGAGCCAATCCAGACTTGAGTCTGCCAAAGATAGAGCTTGCCAGTTGCCACTTTCATTCTGTTAACAAAATCTCCATTGATAGAATAGACTTTAAATGAGATGTGTGATTAGGATTAGGCATGTGATGCCTCTCTTGAACAATTAAAATTTCTGACTTAAATCAAGTCAACTGGGGACAACATAAATAATGAAAATATAGTGCAAAGTATCCTTTGAATAATGAAACATTTTAAGTTACAATCTCAAAGTGTACTTATCCTTTAAATCAAAATCTAATTTAATCTATTCAAACACCCTGATATACCATGTAAAAGAGGCCAACTTCTGTTTTCCACAGGGCAAGGTGCATGGAAGATAAAAGAAAGTGGACAGTGCTTTAGCATAATGCTTTTACTGCATATGACAACCATGTGTCATTATCCCAGGGGGAAGGGAGAAGGCACTTTTGGAGCTCATCACTACCCCCCCCCCCTTGCACTGACCACCACATCCCTGGTGGTCTAGTGACCTGGCATTACTGGGGGAATCCAGGCATTCAGTTGAAGTCACCACGATCATGTGAGGTGACATCACCAGACCCCATAAACCCAGAAGTCCCAGGTAGCTGCAGAGGGCTTAAAGGAGCTGGATGGAGGGGGTAAGTTTTCAATCCCCTGAATCTCAGCTACCTTAAGCCCTAGAAAACCCCAAAGACCTATTGTTTGAGGGGCAATCTCCTGTGCTTTCAAACATCACATAACTTGGATATTATAGGGGGTCTTTATGGCCTAGAGACACACAAGACCCTTACATTTAAAGACCAGGTGCCCATTTTAAAACTATGCCCCATATAGCTTTTAAAGGAATATGAAACCCATTTTTATTTGCGACTCAGTGTATACAATTTTAACTCATTTTTAAATTTACTTCTATTATCATATTTGCTTGATTTGTTTGATATGCTTTGTTGAAGGAGTAGAAATGCACTAATCGGAGCTAGCTGAACACATTTTGTGAGCCAATTATAAGAAGCATATAAGTGCAGCCACTAATCATCAGCTAGCTCCCAGTTGTGCATTGTTGCTCCTAAGCCTAACTATGCATGCTTTTCAACAAAGGATACCAAGAGAACTAAGCAAATTAGATAATAAAAGTAAATAGGAAAGTTGTTTAAAATTGTATACTCTATCTGAATCATGAAAGTAAAATGTGTGTCTTTTTAATAGCCACTTGATCATCATGCATAAATAATTGTGCATTTACGTGAGAAAATCTCAAGAGAGCCCCTGTGTGCAGATCAAAGTTGTATACATATACTCAAAAGGACTTATTATATGTGGATAACCCCTTCTTTAGAAAACACAAACACACAAACATACATACACACGCACAATTACATACTCACATATACAAGCACATACATACAAAAACACACACACATACACGCACACACATGCACACACATACACACACACTCAAAAACACACACATACACGCACATACACAACCACACACAAAAACACATACACACTCACACACACATAGATGTACATACAAACACACACTCAAACACTCATACATACACACACAAACACATACAGATGCACACTCATACACATGCACACACAAATGAACACATAAACATGCACACACACATACATATACCCACAAACACACATACATACACACACACACACACACACATACCCACAAACACACACATACATACCCACACACACATACCCACAAACACACACATACATACACACACACACATACCCACACACACATACATACACACAAACACACACACACATACAGTAATTTTGTCTGAAAAATTGTCACTTCTCTTATTCTACCCTCATAAGTTATGTATTTTTTCTGATTCAGGTTTAGAACTGCAAGATTAACTGACTACGTTTTCAATGTCTGTTCTCTTTTCCTGAAGCCACTGTGATCACCCACTTAATTTTGCTCATTTCAAACACTCTGCACAAACACATACAGATGCACACTCATACACATGCACACACAAATGAACACATAAACATGCACACACACACACACATACATATACCCACAAACACAAATACATACATACACACACACACATACCCACAAACACACACATACCCACAAACACACACATACCCCCCACACACACACATACCCACAAACACACACATACATACATACACACACACACACACACACCACACACATACCCACAAACACACACATACATACACACACACACACACACACACACATACATACACACAAACACACACACATACAGTAATTTTGTCTGAAAAATTGTCACTCCTTATTCTACCCTCATAAGTTATGTATTTTTTCTGATTCAGGTTTAGAACTGCAAGATTAACTGACTACGTTTTCAATGTCTGTTCTCTTTTCCTGAAGCCACTGTGATCACCCACTTAATTTTGCTCATTTCAAACACTCTGCACATTATTCCTGAGTGGAGTCAGCTATACACTGTGATTATGGAGCTAAGAGGCACTTCAGCTATCTGACGTCTCTCAGCTTTGTAGGCCGGTGTCTAACAGTAGATCAGAGAAATCTCTGCCACATTAGCCTGAAGCTACCGTTCTACCATTTTTGTATTTCTCTCAAAGAAATGGCATTTTCTGATCTTCTAATATTGTTAAATGTTGCATTTGGTGTTTTTTCATTGTATTAATTTTTTCATGCAAAATAGGCCATATTTACCTCATGTGTTCATTTTTTTAACTTTTTTTTAAAAATACAAAAACTAAACTACTTTACCTCCTTTTTTTGCACTGCTGAATGTCTTTGTTAACATAACAGAAGCACTGCTTATTTTGTTCCTATTGATTTGTGATTTGCCAAGGTGATTTATTGAACATGTTTTGTTAACACAAAAGCACAAAGTCATTGTATGTTCCATAGACAATCTGTCTTTTGAATTTGTTTTTTCTCTGTAAAGCTTTTTATATTTTTTTTTTAACTAAAACTCTGGTGAGACCATCCAGTTTTCACTGCTGAGAAAGTTAGACAATGTCTGGCATGTTGCACTTTTTCTAAATACATGTAATTCACAGGGATTACTGTGTGTGTCCTCAGGAAAAATACTCTACTAAAAATAAATCTATCTACCTGTTTTAGGACTTCTGCGCTGCGGAAAAATTTGTTTCGATAGATTCGGATGTTTTCTTATTTTGTTTTTCAGATTGATTCAAATACATTCGAATGCATTCATTCGGATTAATTCGGATTAGAATAAATTTGGATGTATTCGGTTCGGATTCGATTTGTAAATTCGGAAGTTCGGTATGTGTTTAGGTGGGGATGTGCTGTGTATTAGACTAGTATTTATGTACTGTAATTTTAGGTGTAACCCATAGCAGAGTGATATAACCAAATATACTGTACAATACTAGTGTAATTGTGATTAGTCCATTGGCCATCAGAATGTAACGAATAAATCCTAACTAATTCGGATTTATTCGGTTAGTTTTCGGGTGCTATGGTAATTCGGAAAATTCAAATCGATCCGAAGCTCCGAATTTGACAAATTTGTTCGAATTTTGATTCGGAACGAAACGCACATGTCTACTATCTATCTACTGTATCTGTCTGTCTATCAACACAGGATATTATCACTAGCACTCAATCAGATACAGGTAGATCAAAAGCATAATATGATGAGTTAGCTACAGGCACTTGCCTAGATGGTGATAGAACCCCAGGTGCCACTTTAAGGCTTCTTTTAGCGGGGTCCCTAACTTAGATACATACATGCTAGCTTCTAAACAAACACACACGTGTTTTCACAGGCTTTTCTATGTGCTGTATTTGATATTTATATTTCTGTCCTGAGGTTAGAGGGCAGTCTACTTATTTTTTTTATTTGTTTAAAAAGATAGATAATGCCTTTACTTCCCATTCCCCAGCTTGCAAACCCAACATTATTATATTAATATACTTTATAACCTCTAAATCTCAGACTATTTCCTAAGTTGCCAACTCTTATCTCAGTGCATTATATTAACTTTTCACAGCCAGACTGTGCTAATTCATATGGGCCATATAGATACACCTTGTACGCACTCCAGTGGAGTTATTCAGGAACCAACACTAGTTGGCAAATATGGGGTAATATAGGGATTCTCTATAGTTTTAAACAATAAAACAGTTTCAAATAGACTGTCCCTTTTAACTGCTTGAGTCACTGAATACAAGACCCAGCTTTCTGTGAGTACTTGTTAAGTATCTTCACTCCCTCCATTGTACCTCTGTATGTGTGTGTATATCTATGAATGTATGTGCATATGTTGTGTGTATATATGTATGTGTGTATGTACATATGTTTGTGTGTATATAATGTATGTGTGTATGTACATATGTTTGTGTGTATATATGTATGTGTGTATGTACATATGTGTGTGTGCATATATGTATGTGTGTATGTACATATGATTGTGTGTATATATGTATGTGTGATGTACATATGTGTGTGTGCATATATGTATGTACATATGTTAGTGTGTGTATAGGTATGTAGTGTGTTGTATGTACATATGTGTGTGTGCATATATGTATGTGTGTATGTACATATGTTTGTGTGTATATATGTATGTGTGTATGTACATATGTGTGCATATATATATGTGTGTATGTACATATGTTTGTGTGTATATATGTATGTGTGTATGTACATATGTGTGTGTGCATATATGTATGTGTGTATGCATATATGTATGTGTGTATGTACATATGTTTGTGTGTATATATGTATGTGTGTATGTACATATGTGTGTGTGCATATATGTATGTGTGTATGTACATATGTTTGTGTGTATATATGTATGTGTGTATGTACATATGTGTGTGTGCATATATGTATGTGTATGTACATATGTGTGTGTGCATATATGTATGTGTGTATGTACATATGTGTGTATATATGTATGTATGTGTGTATGTACATATGTGTATATGTATGTACATATGTGTGTATATACATATATGTGTGTGTGTGTACATATGTGTGTATATATGTGTGTATTTACATATGTGTGTGTGTGTGTATATATGTATGTACATATGTGTGTATGTATAAATGTATGTGTGGATGTACATATGTGTGTGTGTATATATGTAGGTGTGTATGTACATATGTGTGTGCATATATGTAGGTGTGTATGTACATATGTGTGTGTGCATATATGTAGGTGTGTATGTACATATGTGTGTGTGTATATATGTATGTGTGTATGTATATATGTATGTGTGTATGTACATTTGTGTGTGTGTATATATGTAGGTGTGTATGTACATATGTGTGTGCATATATGTAGGTGTGTATGTACATATGTGTGTATATATGTATGTGTGTATGTTCATATGTGTGTGTGCATATATGTAGGTGTGTATGTACATATGTGTGTGTGCATATATGTAGGTGTGTATGTACATATGTGTGTGACTGTGTGCATATAATTCAGTGGCGTATTTAGGTTGTGTGCTGCCCTAGGCACTCAAAATTCTGCTGCCCCGCCCATCCAAAGGTTTTAGGCTTTTTACCCCTTAATATTTTTTGTTGTGTAAAATGTTTTTTTTTTTTTTCTGTTTTTTTCCCCCAATAACAATTTAAAATAAAATGGGGTAGCAAAACACTTGCATACAGGTGGGTTGAATTGCATGCATCTCATACCATTTTTTTCCCTGAGAGAAGGGAGAGAAAAGAAGGGGAGGGGAGAAAAGGGAGAGAAAGTAAAGAAGGGGGGGGGAGAGAGAGAAGAGAAAAGTGGGGAGGGAGAGGAGAAACGGGGGGAGGGAAAGAAAGGAGTGAAAGAAGGGAGCAAGAGGGAGCAAAAGAAGGGAGGGAGTTGAGGGAGGAAGGGAGGGAGAAAGAAAGGGACAGAAGGAGAGAGGAAGGGAGGGAAAGAAGAATACACTTTGAAACAATCATGCAACAACATACAGTAATTACCATCATTCAAGTAATAAAACTTTTTAAGTGTCCGTTTCCTATTTACTCCATGGATTCATGAATGCAGATAAAACTAGCTATTAGTAGCTAACATACATTAGCACTGGGAGTTTATTATGATTAGACTTCACAAGCTGATCTAAGCAGTGCACAGATTCTTCCAGTCTGTTAGTTACTAAGACCTGCAATAAGCACTGCGCTCGCGGACCCACCACAGCTGACAAGGGGAGGCAGCATATCGGCACAAGGTCTTCTCCTCCAGCCTCACCTTGTAAACATATCCCCGAGCAAGTTTCTCACCAAGAACCACTGCAAAAATGCCGGCGGCTCTAAATGAAGCAACGGTTTAAAGGAGCACTGCCTGTGAAGAGCGACCTTAATCAGCGCACGTGCCTTGTCTTTTCTGTAAAAGCCGACACTTTATTGCTCACTGTACTGTGTGCTTGCTTTTTGAGAGAGAATAGGGCCTAGGCCATAATACGCCCCTGATGTATTCACTTGAGTGCAACTGAATTTAACGAGAGACAAAAAAGTTGCACAAGATCAGCAAAAAAAGTATAGATATATATTTTTCAAAAAATCATATATATATATATATATATATATATATATATATATATATATATATATATATATATATATAAAATCCATTATAGAAGAGGACTGCACTCACTGGATTTGGTATATAAAATAAAAAATGTATTTAAGGTGACGTTTCGGGGTATGCAGACCCCTTCCTCAGACCAGGCAACAGTGCAAATGAACAGTGTGCAATATAAAGCAACATAGCCCCTCCCATCAAACAATTAGTGAAATTGCGCCAAAACCTATGTAACCATCACAACAGGTGAATCACCTAATTAACAATATTCCTACCTTTACTAATGTGATAGTTAAAAACAGTATAATTGTGCAAACCATATAAGTGTATCTTAAAACTATTCTCAAACAATAAATGACATGACATATGAGTAGCACCTAAAACCCTCAAGGTGCACCCAAAGAAATAAAATGTCCCCCTAAAATGTGATGTGTGACATACTGAAATAGCTACCACAAAGAAACAACTTAACATTGATAAAGGCAGTCTATAGGAAACAGCGCTCAATAAAAGATAGTTGCAGGACCTAGGCAGTATATCAGCATTTAAACATTAGTGCATCAGTATCTCTAAGTAAAACATACTTCTCAGTAAACAAAGGACAAGTAGAGGAAAAGGACAAGTAGAGAAAAAGGGCTCATAGCCAGAAAAACGCGTATGTCAAGATTTAGGCAAGCATGTAGATGTGTGTGTCAACTGTTGAACATCAGTAGTTATATCGTATAGCATCCATAGACTAATCTTAGAGAGAAAGAGGGTGTCATCACACCATCACTGACTACTGAGCCTAAGGGGTAATATAGATAATTTCAAAGCACTGTGATTGCAATACATACAAAGAGTCAGCAACGTAAGATCGCTATTTCTATCTCAAAGGGGAAAATATATATATATATCTCTACCAGCCAGCAATGTCTCTAGTTCAGGTAACTTACTTGGCATGAGATGTGATAGATACTGTCAAAGTGATTGCAGCGTGTTGCAGAGAGGGAGCTGGAGACAAGATATGTTAGTTAGAAGTTTCAAAAATCAGGCGCGGATCAACACAGTCCCGCGTCTGTGTCAACGGTTGTCAGCGAGCATGGCTAATTTGCATAGCCGTCTGACGTCATCAGGGGGGTGTGTAACATTGCCATATGTGTACGAAACAGTATAGGTATAGGGTTAGTAAATGTACTTAAAGAGAGGCATAGTCTACCAAATGTTGGTGCTAGAGCTAATCATGATACAAAATAAACAACAACAACAATAATCCTATACTGGTAAAACATATGCCAAGGTCTTGTGCCTGAGTAACATGGTACTCTTACAGTGGGATCTCAGTGTTTTACAATCATAGTTCCCGCTGTTACAATTGGCAATCAAGTGTGGTCTATATGCAAAAGATAAAATCAGGGTTATATTAACAGCGAGCCATGGTATCCAGATAAAGCAATAAAGCATATGCATAGTCAGTGGGCAAATTTTGGAAGTAAAAGTAAAATATCCTATCACTATGCAAAACAGATATTGATGATATGGCCAATGTATGTTCTTGCTTAAATCAGGAAACCTTGCCATATAGGGTAAGGTATCATGCACAGTCCGAGGAAGGACCATTGCTGGTTACACAGATATTATAGGAAACAGTGCCAGTCCTATAATTTGCCCACTGATTATGCATATGCTTTATTGATTTATCTGGATACCATGGCTCGCTGTTAATATAACCCTGATTTTATCTTTTGCATATGACCACACTTGATTGCCAATTGTAACAGGGGAACTATGATTGCAACACTGAGATCCCACTGAAGGCTTCTCTTAGCCTTTTTGGGATATGATAGAAGTATACAAGCAATATAGACCCATATTATGCTGTTGTTTTTGTGATATATACTCAGATGTGTAGACAATTCGCCCCTTTCCTACAAGTGTAGGTATGTACAATCATTTTTTGGCTTGCCCCAGCAGTTGCGGATAACATCGGTTAGCTGTCATCTATGTTTTCTGACTGCTTGATACAACCCCCCCTGATGACGTCAGACGGCTATGCAAATTAGCCATGCTCGCTGACACCGTTGACACAGATGCGGGACTGTGTTGATCCGCGCCTGTTTTTGAAACTTCTAACTAACATATCTTGTCTCCAGCTCCCTCTCTGCAACACGCTGCAATCACTTTGACAGTATCTATCACATCTCATGCCAAGTAAGTTACCTGAACTAGAGACATTGCTGGCTGGTAGAGATATATATATATATATATATTTTCCCCTTTGAGATAGAAATAGCGATCTTACGTTGCTGACTCTTTGTATGTATTGCAATCACAGTGCTTTGAAATTATCTATATTACCCCTTAGGCTCAGTAGTCGGTGATGGTGTGATGACACCCTCTTTCTCTCTAAGATTAGTCTATGGATGCTATACGATATAACTACTGATGTTCAACAGTTGACACACACATCTACATGCTTGCCTAAATCTTGACATACGCGTTTTTCTTGCTATGAGCCCTTTTTCTCTACTTGTCCTTTTCCTCTACTTGTCCTTTGTTTACTGAGAAGTATGTTTTACTTAGAGATACTGATGCACTAATGTTTAAATGCTGATATACTGCCTAGGTCCTGCAACTATCTTTTATTGAGCGCTGTTTCCTATAGACTGCCTTTATCAATGTTAAGTTGTTTCTTTGTGGTAGCTATTTCAGTATGTCACACATCACATTTTAGGGGGACATTTTATTTCTTTGGGTGCACCTTGAGTGTTTTAGGTGCTACTCATATGTCATGTAATTTATTGTTTGAGAATAGTTTTAAGATACACTTATATGGTTTGCACAATTATACTGTTTTTAACTATCACATTAGTAAAGGTAGGAATATTGTTAATTAGGTGATTCACCTGTTGTGATGGTTACATAGGTTTTGGCGCAATTTCACTAATTGTTTGATGGGAGGGGCTATGTTGCTTTATATTGCACACTGTTCATTTGCACTGTTGCCTGGTCTGAGGAAGGGGTCTGCGTACCCCTAAACGTCACCTTAAATAAATTTTTTATTTTATATACCAAATCCAGTGAGTGCAGTCCTCTTCTATAATGGATTATTGACATACCTGACTTGGCACCCTGGTTGATGTCCCTATTGCATTGTGAGTGCAGACACACATGGAAGTTATATATATATATATATATACATATATATATATAAATATGCATTAAAGAATAAATAGAACATATTCTGCTATGTGGAGAACATTAAAATGTAAAATATATGGCACATTACAATAGTGCTTGGGAACCTGTGGCATCAGAGGATGCCACAAGTATATATGATTAAAGGGGCACGAGACCCAAAAATATTATATCATGATTCAGATAGAGAATATAATTTTAAACAACTTTCCAATTTACTTCTCTTATAGAATTTGTTTTATTCTCATGGTACCCTTTGTTGAAAAAACAGCAATACACATGGGTGATAACATGAGACATACATATGCAGCCACCAATCAGCAGCTCCTGAGCCTACATAGATATGCTTTTCAACAAAGGACGTCTGAAGAACAAAACAAATTAAATAATAGAAGCAAATTGGAAAGTTGGTTAAAATGGCATGTTCTCTCTGAATCATGAAGAGAAAAAAAAAACATTTGGGTTTCATTTCCTTTTAATAAATGCATCTATTTATAGGTATCAATACATCTACAAGGTTTGGCCAAAGGTTAGGGCAAGATCTAAGAGTAGCTGTAAAGGCCACACTAAAGATCACTAGGTTGATGGGTAATTTTGCATTTTACACAGATCCAGTGGAATCATATGGCCTCATCTTTACATAAATGTGTCTGTTCTTCACAGGTAAATTATGCATAACTACAATGAGAAGCTGTAAGCAGAAACAGGCATTTTACATGAATACGTTCAGCATAACATTATTAGAATGTTGCTGTTCAGTAATTGTAAACACACATTTCTCCAACATTGGTGTGTCCGGTCCACGGCGTCATCCTTACTTGTGGGATATCTCTTCCCCAACAGGAAATGGCAGAGTCCCAGCAAAGCTGGCCATATAGTCCCTCATAGGCTCCGCCCACCCCAGTCATTCTCTTTGCCGTTGCACAGGCAACATCTCCACGGAGATGGTTAAGAGTTTTTTGGTGTTTAAATGTAGTTTTTATTCTTCTATCAAGTGTTTGTTATTTTAAAATAGTGCTGGTATGTACTATTTACTCTGAAACAGAAAAGGATGAAGATTTCTGTTTGTGAGAGGAAGATGATTTTAGCAGACAGTAACTAAAATCGATTGCTGTTTCCACATAGGACTGTTGAGATGAAGTAACTTCAGTTGGGGGAAACAGTTAGCAGACTTTTCTGCTTAAGGTATGACTAGCCATATTTCTAACAAGACCATGTAATGCTGGAAGGCTGTCATTTCCCCTCATGGGGACCGGTAAGCCATTTTCTTAGTCAAACAAACAGAATAAAGGCTTAATATGGGCTAAAAAACTGGTAGACATATTTATGGGCTAAATCAATTGCTTTATTTGGGCATTTTATTCATATTTATGCTGACAATTCGCATTTATAAACTTGGGGAACGTTTATTAAACGGCAGGCACTATGTTAGACACCTTTTCCAGTCAGGGGGCCTTCCTAGTTGTAGACTAAGCCTCATTTTCGCGCCATTACTGCGCAGTTGTTTTTTGAGAGCAGGGCATGCAGATGCATGTGTGAGGATCTGAAATTTGCTGGAAAAGCTTCTAGAAGGCGTCAATTGGTATCGTATTCCCCTCTGGGCTTGGTTGGGTCTCAGCAAAGGCTATAGCTGGGACTGTATAGGGGTTAAATTTGTAAACGGCTCCGGTTCCGTTATTTTAAGGGTTAAAGCTCTGAAATTTGGTGTGCAATACTCTTAATGCTTTAAGACACTGTGGTGAAATTTTTGTAATTTTTGAACAATTCCTTCATAGTTTTTCACATATTCAGTAATAAAGTGTTTTCTGTTTAAAATTTAAAGAGACAGTAACGGTTTTGTTTTAAAACGTTTTTTGTGCTTTGTTGACAAGTTTAAGCCTGTTTAACATGTCTGTGCCTTCGGATAAGCTATGTTCTATATGTATGAAAGCCAATGTGTCTCCCCATTTAAATTTATGTGATAATTGTGCCATAGCGTCCAAACAAAGTAAGGACAGTACTGCCACAGATAATGAAATTGCCCAAGATGATTCCTCAGATGAGGGGAGTAAACATGATACTACATCATCTCCTACTGTGTCTACACCAGTTTTGCCCACACAGGAGGCCCCTAGTACATCTAGTGCGCCAATGCTTATTACCATGCAACAATTAACGGCTGTAATGGATAACTCCATAGCAAATATTTTATCCAAAATGCCTACTTATCAGAGAAAGCGCGATTGTTTTAAACACTGAAGAGCAGGAGGGCGCTGATGATAATTGTTCTGTCATACCCTCACACCAATCTGAAGGGGCCATGAGGGAGGTTTTGTCAGATGGGGAAATTTCAGATTCAGGAAAAATTTCTCAACAAGCTGAACCTGATGTTGTGTCATTTAAATTTAAATTAGAACTTCTCCGCGCACTGCTTAAGGAGGTGTTATCTACTCTGGATGATTGTGACAACTTGGTCATTCCAGAGAAATTATGCAAGATGGACAAGTTCCTAGAGGTTCCGGTGCACCCCGACGCTTTTCCTATACCCAAGCGGGTGGCGGACATAGTAAATAAGGAGTGGGAAAAGCCCGGCATACCTTTTGTTCCCCCCCCTATATTTAAGAAATTATTTCCTATGGTCGACCCCAGAAAGGACTTATGGCAGACAGTCCCTAAGGTCGAGGGGGCAGTTTCTACTCTAAACAAACGCACTACTATTCCTATCGAAGATAGTTGTGCTTTCAAAGATCCTATGGATAAAAAATTGGAGGGTTTGCTTAAAAAGATTTTTGTACAGCAAGGTTACCTTCTACAACCCATTTCGTGCATTGTTCCTGTCACTACAGCAGCGTGGTTCTGGTTCGAGGAACTAGAAAACTCGCTTAGTAGAGAGACTCCATATGAGGAGGTTATGGACAGAGTTCACGCACTTAAGTTGGCTAACTCTTTTATTTTAGATGCCGCTTTGAAATTAGCTAGATTAGCGGCGAAAAATTCAGGGTTTGCTATCGTGGCACGCAGAGCGCTTTGGCTAAAGTCTTGGTCAGCGGATGTGTCATCCAAGACAAAATTGCTTAACATCCCTTTCAAAGGTAAAACTCTATTTGGACCAGAATTGAAAGAGATTATTTCAGACATCACTGGGGGAAAGGGCCACGCCCTTCCACAAGATAGGCCTTTCAAGGCCAAAAATAAGTCTAATTTTCGTTCCTTTCGCAATTTCAGGAACGGACCGGCCTCTAATTCTGCATCCTCTAAGCAAGAGGGTAATGCCTCACAACCCAAACCAGCCTGGAAACCGATGCAAGGCTGGAACAAGGGTAAGCAGGCCAAGAAGCCTGTCGCTGCTAACAAAACAGCATGAAGGAGTAGCCCCCGATCCGGGACCGGATCTAGTGGGGGGCAGACTCTCTCTCTTTGCTCAGAGCTTGGGCAAGAGATGTTCAGGATCCCTGGCGCTAGAAACGAGATGTCTTCTCAGGGTTATCTCCTGAGAATTCAGGGAACTACCCCCAACGGGGAAGGTTCCCACATGTCTCACTTATCCTCAAACCAAATAAAGAGACAGCGTTCTTACATTGTGTAGAAGACCTGTTAAAGATGGGAGGTGATACACCCAGTTCCAATAAAGGAACAAGGAATGGGATTTTTTTCCAATCTGTTCGTAGTTCCCAAAAAAGAGGGAACTTTCAGACCAATTTTGGATTTGAAGATCCTAAACAAATTTCTCAGGGTACCATCGTTCAAGATGGAAACCATTCGAACGATTCTACCCACTATCCAGGAAAGTCAATTTATGACTACCGTGGATCTAAAGGATGCGTATCTACATATTCCTATCCACAAAGAACATCATCAGTTCCTAAGGTTCGCTTTTCTGGACAAGCATTACCAGTTTGTGGCCCTCCCATTCGGGTTAGCCACTGCTCCAAGGATTTTCACAAAGGTACTAGGGTCCCTTCTAGCGGTTCTAAGACCGAGGGGTATTGCAGTAGTACCTTACTTGGACGACATTCTAATACACAGCGTCGTCCCTGTCAAAAGCAAAGGCTCATACAGACATCGTTCTGGCCTTTTCTCAGATCACACGGATGGAAGGTGAACATAGAAAAAAGTTCTCTGTCTCCGTCGAACAAGAGTTCCCCTTCTTGGGAAACAATAATAGATTCCTTAGAAATGAGGATTTTTCTGACAGAGGTCAGAAAGTCAAAAACTTCTAAGCACTTGTCAAGTTCTTCATTCTGTTCCTCGTCCTTCCATAGCGCAGTGCATGAAGTAGTAGGGTTGATGGTTGCAGCAATGGACATAGTTCCTTTTGCACAAATTCATCTAAGACCATTACAACTGTGCATGCTCAAACAGTAAAATGGGGACTATACAGACTTATCTCCAATGATTCAAGTAGATCGAAGACCAGAGATTCACTCCGTTGGTAGGCTGACCCTGGACCATCTGTCCCAGGGAATGAGCTTCCGCAGACCAGAGTGGGTCATTGTCACGACCGACGCCAGTCTAGTTGCCTGGGGCGCGGTCTGGGAATCCCTGAAAGCTCAGGGTCTATGGTCTCGGGAAGAGTCTCTTCTCCCGATAAACATTCTGGAACTGAGAGCGATATTCAATGCTCTCAGGGCTTGGCCTCACTAGCAAAGGCCAGATTCATAATGGTTCCAAATCAGACAACATGACGACCGTTGCGTATATCAATCATCAGGGTGGGAACAAGGAGTTCCCTGGCGATGAAAGAAGTGACAAAAAATAATTCAATGGGCGGAGGATCACTCCTGCCACCTGTCTGCGATCCACATCCCAGGTGTGGAAAACTGGGAGGCGGATTTTCTGAGTCGTCAGACATTCCATCCGGGGGAGTGGGAACTCCATCCGGAGATCTTTGCCCAAATAACTCAATTATGGGGCATCTCCAGGACATGGATCTGATGCGGTCTCGTCAGAACCTTCAAGGTTCCTTGCTACGGGTCCAGATCCAGGGATCCCAAGGCGACTCTAGTAGATGCACTAGTAGCACCTTGGACCTTCAACCTTGCTTATGTATTTCCACCGTGTTTCCTCTCATTCCCAGGCTGGTAGCCCAGGATCAATCAGGAAGAGGGCCTCTGTGATCTTGATAGCTCCTGCGTGGCCACGCAGGACTTGGTATGCAGACCTGGTGAATATGTCATCGGTTCCACCCATGGAAGCTACCTTTGAGACAGGACCTTCTTGTTCAGGGTCCATTCGAACATCCAAATCTGGTCTCCCTCCAGCTGACGCTTTGGAGATTGAACGCTTGATTCTATCGAAGCATGGGTTTTCAGATTCTGTGATAGATACTCTGGGTTCAGGCCAGAAAACCGGTAACTAGAAAGATTTACATAAAATATGGAAAAGATATATCTGTTGGTGTGAATCCAAAGGATTCCCATGGAATAAGATAAAAATTCCTAAGATTCTCTCCTTTCTACAGAAGGTTTGGAGAAAGTATTATCTGCAAGTCTCTAAAGGGACAGATCTCTGCTTTATCTGTCTTACTACACAAAAGACTGGCAGCTGTGCCCAGATGTTTCAAGCATTTGTTCAGGCTCTGGTTAGGATCAAGCCTGTTTACAGACCTTTGACTCCTCCTGGAGTCTAAATCTAGTTCTTTCAGTTCTTCAAGGGGTTCCGATTGAACCTTTACATTCATAGATATTAAGTTACTATCTTGGAAAGTTTTGTTTTTGGTTGCAATTTCTTCTGCTAGAAGAGTTTCAGAGCTTATCTGCTCTGCAGTGTTCTCCGCCCTATCTGGTGTTCCATGCAGATAAGGTGGTTTTGCGTACTAAGCCTGGGTTTTCTTCCTAAGGTTGTTTCTAACAGAAAATATTAAACAGGAGATAGTTGTACCTTCTTTATGTCCGAATCCCAGTTTCAAAGAAGGAACGTTTGTTACACAATTTGGACGTAGTCCGTGCTCTAAAAATTCTATTTAGAGGCTAACAAAAGATTTACAGACAACATCTTCCTTGTTTGTTGTTTATTCTGGTAAAAGGAGGAGGTCAAAAAGCGACTTCTACCTCTCTTCTCCTTTTGGCTTAAAAGCATCATCCGATTTGGCTTATGAGACCTGCCGGACGGCAGCCTCCTGAAAGAATCACAGCTCACTCCACTAGGGCTGTCGCTTCCCACATGGGCCTTCAAGAACGAGGCTTCTGTTGACCAGATATGTAAGGCAGCGACATGGTCTTCACTGCACACTTTTGCCAAATTTTACAAATTTGATACTTTTGCTTCTTCGGAGGCTATTTTTGGGAGAAAAGGTTTTGCAAGCTGTGGTGCCTTCCGTTTAGGTAACCTGAATTGCTCCCTCCCTTCATCCGTGTCCTAAAGCTTTGGTATTGGTTCCCACAAGTAAGGATGACGCTGTGGACCGGACACACCCAATGTTGGAGAAAACAGAATTTATGCTTACCTGATAAATTACTTTCTCCAACGGTGTGTCCGGTCCACGGCCCGCCCTGGTTTTTTAATCAGGTCTGATGAATTATTTTCTCTAACTACAGTCACCACGGTACCATATGGTTTCTCCTATATATATTTCCTCCTGTCCATCGTCGTCGAATGACTGGGGTGGGCGGAGCCTAGGAGGGACTATTTGGCCAGCTTTGCTGGGACTCTTGCCATTTCCTGTCTGGGGAAGAGATTATTCCCACAAGTAAGGATGACGCCGTGGCCCGGACACACCGTTGGAGAAAGTAATTTATCAGGTAAGCATAAATTCTGTTTTCCTTACATTCAGCACATACGCAAGTAGAACTCATTCATTTTTATTATTGCTGTTGAAGGCCAACAGAGCTTTTTTCAGCATCAACACTGCAAAATTTAGATGCTCTGATAAAAATAGCAACTGTATTGGCTTGGTGCTTACAGGATTCATTTTAGTGTAGTATGTGGGTTAAATTGCTACATTAAAATGTCAGTGATTTTTCCCAAGCTAAAAAAAAAAAATAGCTTAACAGCTTGTGGCAGATTGGAATGTAGCCCAGTATTGGAAAGACAAAATGCATTGCTATCGGGAAACTCAACTCTTGCATATGCATAGAGAATACGTAAGCATGAGATGCAACCAGACTAAGGTGCCAAAGAGACCATAGCATTGTCAAGTAAAGGACAACAGTCTTAAATTCTTTTCTCAAACGTTTGTAATCACATATTGCTAAAGTAGCAAGGCTGTGGAACCATACAGTAGAAAGCACATTTTTGGGCTCCCACCCATTTATCAGGCTGTATAATTCATCAGTGTCAGTCTCCTGATATTTCAACCCTTAGATTAGTTGAGATGCAGGGCAAGTCTGGCCTACTGAGATACCAATGGGCTGCTGAGGTTGGGCTCTATATTACAGTAAGTTAAAGACCTCACTTTAGGTATCACTTTCCCTCATCTCATATAGCTATATACCTGGCTCCCATGTATATGTTTCAGCCAGGCTTATTGCTTTTCTCCCTTTCATTGTTTCATTAGACAAGCAGCAGAGCAGAGTGCACAATACCATCTGGCTCTGTTTTGTGGAGGTGTTGGTGTGAAGAAAAGAAAATGACTAATGGGGCCACTTTACTCAATTGCCATGCTTTTTATACAGAAAGTGACACTCTTATGTGGGACATTAACATTGGCGCTATAAACAGCCCAACACAGTGAAGAACTGTTACCTATATTTGGGGCAAGATTTATCAATTTCATATATTGTGAACCTGTCCACATTTGGTTGCAAATTGTGGGGCGCATTTGTTCCCCAAATTTACTATTGTATAAACCACCCCGCCTACCCTCGCACAACTAATATGAATCTGGGGTGATTTCCATCCACCAAATCAAAGTTGGTGAGAGGGTTTATGAAGCAGCTGATTAAACCTCTGCTTCATAAATATCAGTTACAGGCTCAAATGAGCAAGCCTGCAACCGATCTGGGCATTCAGACGATGATAAATCTAGCCCTTGAACTATGCTGCTGTACTGTAATGGTATTTGCAGTTTGTCTCAAGGGGTGAAATCATTAACTACAGAGTGGCTGGTCATTAAGGGGTTTCATTCTTTCCTTCTAAAATGACACTTTTGATGCAGGCTGACCCTGATAAAGTTTCACACTTTTTTATATTTGTTGATATCTTAACCACCTATTCCTCAATAATAGGCTATAATTATGAGTGGAGCGCTAATTACCACTCCCACTTCCACTATAACTCTGCTCAACTTCTGCTCTTTGCGCGTGTTGGGTAGCGCGCGTTACAAGTTGAAAGTATTTTTTTTTGCTTGCACGCTAAACCAACAAGCACAAAGAGCAGAAGTTGTAATATCGCAACCGAGTTAATATATTCTCTATCCCCAAGAAAGTGAGAAAAGTGGGGGGAAAAACTAACATCCATACTCGCAAGTTAACCTTAATTGCCATAAGCCCCCCTACTCTAATAACCCCTAAATAGCCACAAAGCACACCGTAAAGTACCCCACTACACTATTAACCCCTAAACTGCCACCCCCACATTGCAAAGTACCCACTATATTAACCCCTAAACTGCTAACCCCCCCACATCGCAAAGTAACCGCTACACAATAAACCCCCTAAACCGCCACAACCCCCATCGCAAAATACATCTCTACACTATTAACCCCTAAACTGCCACAACCCCATTTCGCAAAATACCCACTAACATCTAAACCCCCTAACCAGCTAACCCCATAAGTTACCCCCCTAAAAAAACTAATCATTATAGAAAAAAACGTACCAAAACCCCCCAAAAAACTGTCATGGCTATTCTAAAAGTAAAGCCCCACTTAAAATAAAAACAACCCATCCCAATATGAAGATAAACCGCCGCCGGAATGAAGATGAACCACCACTGCCACGTAGGAGCCAGATTTAACTTTGGTGAGTACAATCTTTGGGGTTTAGTGATAGAATTTTTTAAAGTTATTTTTTTTTTTGGGGGGCAGCAAAAGAGCTAAATGCCCAACCAAATGCCCTTTTCAGTTTTTTTTAGATTTCTTTTTTTTTTTTTTTTGGGGGGGGGGGGGGGTTTACTTGTAGAATAGGGTAGTATTTATATAAGTGAAAATTAGCTAAATCACTTTAGGGCAATGCTCTACAAAAACTATAGTTTAGTGTTAGTATAGGTTTTTTTATTCTAGGGTGTTTTTTTAAGTGGGGCTTTAGTTTTGGTAAAAAAATAATAATCTGTAATGGTAGTTTTTTATTTTCTGTATTGGTAGCTTTTTTCATGTAATGTTACTGTTTTCATAATTTTCAGGTAAGGTTAAGTTTCTTGTTTTGTTTTCAGGTAAGGTTAGGGTTTTTTGGGGGGTAACTTAGGGTGGTCCATTTTCAGTTCCATATGCTTTCTGCCTATATCACAACTGTGTTAACTTCTCCCTGTACACTTTAATGGAGTATGCTTAAAAAAACAACTATTACTCATCGCTCTCTTTAGAATGATTAGGAGCTTGACATAAACAAAGAACCACAATCTCCTGGTTGATAGTATTTGTAGAAACCACCTTGGGAAGAAAGGAATATCTAGTGCACAAGAACAGCTTTGTCTGAAAGCTCAGAAACTCTTCTAGTTGGAGAAATGGCCAAGAGAAAAATAACCTTTCAGGATTTAACTTGAAGATCTTCATGCGTTGAAGAGCCCTCAAAACCAGTTTAAGAGTAATAAAAGAACCCCCCCTAGCTGTGGTTAGTCATAGAACTTTGAATACTCTGATATAAGGGCAGTGCTGCAAGATCTTAACAATCTTTAAAACCTTGTGATAAATATGTATTGTGGGGTTTGGGAAAGTCTAATAGAATGGAACAGAACCCGGGCACGCCCTAGAGAGAGGCTGGTGGGAGGAGCACAGGTGCAAGGACGTGCACACACCTGTACTCAGTTTCCCTCTAAGAGCTGTTAGCAGAACTCAGCGTGCTTCAAACCCTTGTCCTGGGTGGCTCTTTTAAGCAAGTGGAAAAGAAAAACTTATCCTACTCCCAGCACTCTGACAGTGCCTTACCAACGCACTGGGCTGCAAACAGCAGCAACTTATTGGACTGATTGTTCATGGTAATATCGCTTAAAAAACTTAAATCCCTCAAAATTGAGAACTTATATAAATACCCAGGGCATATGAACTCTTATTCTCATATAATACCACCTAAAGTCCTGGAGCAAGAAACAAAACTTTCGTATATAACAGGCTAGCGACAGATACTAAGACTCTCCCTCCCACCGGTGCTGCGTGAGGGGGGGTCTAGCAGCGCTACAACCCTCAATTCTAGCCCGTCAACCCCCGTGTTAAGAGGGAAGAATTTCTGAGGATTGGGCTTTCCTCCACCAGAGAATCGTTATCTCCGCCTGCCTGGGTTGGCTCTGAGCTTGGTTGACAGCGGAGGATCTGGCCGCTTGCCCTTGCTGTGGATGGATCACTGACCGGCTGGAGACAGGGCAGCTTCATCTGCGAGGAAGGCAGGTTCCGTATGAGGAGCCGGTGACGTCGAGGATTGTCAGGAGGCAGGCGCGACCTGCGCTGTGCGTGTTTGGCGTTCTGCCGAAATTGGAGGAGGCTCGACCCTGGTCTGTTCGCCGGCTTGCTGAGACAGGTGGAGGCTCGGCTCTGGCTCCGCTCCCCCCCACCGGTGCTGCGTGGGGGAGCAGAGGTGCGGGCAGGTAGATTGCCTTTTTGACGGCGTTAGCCGTACAATCCTTTTTGAAAAAGCTCCAGGTGAAGAGACAGGTATTTCTTTTTTTTACTTTAAAGAACACTCATTGACTGTCTTTACTAGGAGGGCCCTGGGTCAATGATCACCTTTTACCGGTAGATGAACTTTTCCTTGTATTATCTAAATTCAAAAGAACTTGGACGATATAATAATCAGTGATAGTTAATATCACTGCAACAATTTAGTACCTTACAAAGTGCTGTGGATTATGTTAAATTTGGCTGTATGTTACATTTTTCCTTTAAAGAAGGGGGTTTTGTTTTTACTTCCCTACAAAATCTAACAGATACAAAGCAATTAGTACTAATAGGTCTAATAAGTAAAAGCCCTTATAATCTGACTCCAAATGTGCAGGGGCTATTTTTGAGGGTAACACTGCTATTTAACAAAAGGAACAAGTAAGCAACCCTCACTAACGATTCTACTTTAATCCCATGTTTAAAATTTCTCTAGAGTTTTAATACCCTGACAAATGCTAGCTACAAAGACAAAGTTAAGCCTGAGTGGGGGAATATTAGAAGAGAATTATCTCTATAAACTAAAGGTATAAATAAGGCCATTTTTTCAAAGGCTTGTGAATCTTAAATACAGATACAAATTGTCTAGAACCTATCTCAGTGGCTGGCACACAAGGTCAGCAGTAATATCTTTTTCAAAAAAAGACAAAAATGGTTAAGCTCTAGGAAATAGGGGTAAATCACGCTGATTAATTTTTTGTTGTTATTTTTAGAGCTTGTTTTTTCTCTTCCTTAACCATATTTTCAAGAGAGAAAAAAAGGAAAAAAAAAGAAAAGGCTAAGGGGGAAGGAAGGGAAAAAAAAAAAAAGGGAAAAAAAAAAAAAAAGCAGTTTTTGGCTTGAAAGTTTAAACAAATTAATTACATAACTAATTGGGGTGGTATTACTTATCTCTCTTGGAAAAACACTGAAATGACTGGAGAATTGGTTTTCTAATCCTGCTATATTGTGCCCTACAATGTAAACATTATGTTACAGTGTGAATATATAGTGTCATGTAAGATTGTTATATAATGTTATTATGAGTGCTCATTGGTAAAATCAGGTGAAATTTATCAGATTACACAAAAGATTGAGTAAATGATATTAGTCAGATATTCTGAGAGTAAGTCAGACTGCAGAGAGTTCCCCAGCACGTGGCTTAGTAGTAGTTAATATAGAAGGGGGAAAAAGCAAAGGGAAGGAAATTATCCCTATTATATGATCATTATAAAGTGAACAGGGAGTTTAGGAGAGGAAGGGGAGAGAAGGAAGAGGGGAGGGGAGGAGGGAGGAAGGAGAGAAGGAAAAAAAAAAAAAAGAGAAAACACTATTTACTATCTTAAAATCTAAAAAAATAGAAATAAGAATCTCTAACCAAGCAACGTCTGTTTTCTGAAGATATACTGGTACGCATACTGTAATTGTTTGAAAAATATATAAATAATTGACAAGGAAAAGGGGGGAAAAGGAAATAAAAACTAAGGGTAGATTACTCATTTTAGGAGAACACTACTCTTTCAAATTGTCAAATTTCTCTGATTGTAGAAAAATCGCTTATCTCTATGACTGAGGTGTTCTGTAGTCACAGTTTTGTTTCTTTTCTTCTGCACAGCTTGATTAAGCTTCACATTATCACACACTTTTTTCACTCTTGAGGGGTTTTTTTTTTTTTTTTTTTTTTTCTCTCTTCTTTCTCTTTTTTTCTCCTTCTCCCCTCTCCCACTCTGTCTCTTAGTTCACATCACCTGAAGCTCTTAAACACTTAAATTCACCTTTTCTGTCCCTACGGACCTTTCACACAGGAAAATATTCCTCATACTACACTTTCACAATCCTAGCACCAATCTATGGATAAATTTCTCACAGCTCACATCAGAACTCCTCCCTCAGTCATGGCAGGTAGGCACAGAGAGAAGAGAAATAAGAATACACCAGAAACCCCAATAGAAATACAAGCTAGCAGTCCTCCAAATACATGTGAACAAATAGATATTCAAACGCTAGTCACAAAAATTTCTGAAGCCCTTTCCCCCAAGTTTGAACAATTAAGAGATGAGATCAAACAGGATATCAATACCCTAACTACAGAGATACACCAATTTTCTGATAGGATTACTGAGGCAGAACAAAGAATTTCTGACTTAGAGGACACCACTATAAACCATAATTCCAAATTAAATGATATATATACTAAACTTGCAAAAACACAACTAAAACTAGAAGATCTAGAAAATCGAGCGAGAAGGAATAACATTAGAATTATAGGAGTCCCTGAAGAAAAACAGTACGAGGACTTAAATAAACTAATTACAGTAGAAATACCACACTTATTGCAATTGCCCGAAACATACCCCCGAATTATAATAGAAAGAGCTCACAGAGTAGGCTGGTATAACCCGGAAAGAGGGAAAGATCGGCCTAGGCCTATCATAGCTAAGATACTAAACTACCAAGATAAACTCTCCTTACTTCAATACTACAGAAAAAATCAACCCATCTTTCTGGGAAACGTTAAAATAATGCTCTTCCAAGATTTTTCTGCGGAAACTTCAGCCAAAAGAAGAGAGTTAACACCAATATGTACCCGTCTAATAAACCAAGGCTATCAAGCCACTGTAACATACCCAGCTAAACTTAAAATAACATTAGAGGACAAGGCCCATTTTTTTGAAACAGCCAAAGAGGCTGAAAGATTTATGACACAGCTCACACCCCCAACACAAAACAAGAGGTGAAAATGACCAACGAAACAAAAATAACTCAATTGAGGGTTTCGTTTTTTGTTTTCATATTTATTTTTTTTTATTTATTTTTTTCCTTTTCTTATTCAAGCTTAATAATGTACACTCAGTCCAAAAAATGGGAGGATGCATCGATCAGAGGAAATCTGATTATAGATGCACAAATTAGGGAACAAGGTTTCCGGGATTATCCACTAGTAACTGGGACTGAGCTGGGGGGGGTTGGTTGGGAGGGGGCCGACTACGAGAGGAGAGTTTTACCCTTTTTTTTTTTTTTTTTTTTTTTTTTTCCCCTTTCTTCTTTCTCTTTCCATTCTTTACTTTCTAGAAAATAATGTCTGACAATCCTTGTATAATGGCCTCTTGGAATATTGGAGGGCTAACATCCCCCATAAAAAGAAATACGATCATAACTGAGCTTAAAAAGATGCATGTGGATGTGGCCTTCCTCCAAGAAACCCACATTAAAATAGAAGAAGTATACAAAATGAAAAGGTCTTGGGTTCGCGAAGTTATAGCCTCCCCGGCGCTAGGTAGGAAAAGAGGGGTAGCAATCCTATTAGGGAAAAAAATAAAAGCATCATCCACAGTTCTCGAAGTAGACCCAGAGGGAAGGTTTTTAATAGTAAAGGTTAAACTCCTCAATACTACATATACATTATGTAATTTATACGCACCCAACATTATTGATCATGATTTCTGGGAAAATCTACAAAATAAGATATTGGCAAAAGCAGAAGGAATGTTAATAATAGGAGGAGATTTTAACATGTCCCCGTACTATGCCCTAGATAGATTCAGACATAACACTACAATATTGAAAACCAAAAAAGATAACTTAGAAACTAAAATCTTCAATAAATTATTTAACAATTTAAGAGTTAAAGATATATGGAGGTCTCAAAACTTGGATGGTAAAAACTTTACTTGTTTATCAAAAGCCCACAAGTCCCTCTCGAGAATAGACTTATTCTTAATAGACGAAAAATTATTGAATTTTAAAATCAAAGCTAAAATTCTCCCGATTATAGTCTCGGATCACGCCCCTATAACTATTGAAATTAGCTCACATGATTTTAAAACCAAAAATAATCAATTTCACTTTCCTCAATATCTGGCTACTGATCCAGAATTCAAAACAATCTTAAATTTAAAATTTGAAGAATATGTCTATTTAAATAGAGAATATATTAATCGCCCAATAATATTTTGGGAGGCTGCAAAAGCAGTCATGAGAGGAGAGATATTGGCATATAATATCAGGAGAACTAAAGATTATAAAAAAAAGGAAGAAAATATTATCAAAAAGTTATCAAATGCTTACAACAACTATATAGTAAATAAAACGACTGAAACCTGGAACAATTACATACAAGTCAAGAAAGAAAGAGATTCTTTTCTCTTGCATAAAACAACGCAACGTGAACTGAGACTTCAAGCGAAGTTGTATAAATATGGGAATAAGGCAGGCAAGTTACTTTCTAGATTAGTCAAGCAAGATAAAGGGAATACTATAATTGAGCATATTCAGAAGGACGATAAACTCTTCTCAGACTCAGAAGAGATTTTAAAAATAATGGTAGAATATTATCAAAGTCTGTACTCTTTAAATGCATCCAATAGCAGAAATAGTGAGGAGTTCTGGGAAAAGATTTCTTGTCCAACTATTTCAGAAGAAATGAGTGAAATGATGAATCTCCCTATTACAGAGATAGAGGTCGTGAAAGGGATAGAGGAACTGCCCATTAATAAAGCGGCAGGACCAGATGCCCTGCCTAGTGAATTTTATAAGTTGTTATCACCCTCCATAGCCTCACATTTAACAAAACTGTACAATGACATGTATAGGGAGGGCACTCCACCATCAAACACCTTCTCAGCCTCCTTTACTACCCTTATCTTAAAACCTGGGAAAGACCCTACACAAAAAGAGTCGTATAGACCTATCGCTCTTCTCAATACAGATTACAAACTGTTGACATCTATCTTGGCACGTAGACTACAAACCCCCCTTGCACAGATAATACACAAAGATCAGGCAGGTTTCATGATAAATAGAAACTCCTCGGCTAAAATCCGTGAGCTATTCCTTACGATAGATTTTTTTAATGTACAACCGAGCCAAGTCCAAGAAATAGAACATAATATTAGTGATAAGGCTATTATCACAATTGATGCTGAGAAGGCGTTTGACTCGGTCCACCATGATCACCTTCTTCATACACTCTTTCAATTTGGTTTTAGAGGTCATTTCTCTAAATTTATTGAAAATCTTTATAAAACAGCTTATACCAGGCTCCTAGTTAATACCAGACAATCATCTACTATTCATCTAGCTAAAGGCACAAGACAAGGATGTCCTCTTTCACCCTTGCTTTTCAATATTGCAATTGAACCTCTCGCGATTCTGGTTAGACAAGATATAGAAGGAATTAAAATAAGGAAAAAGGAACTCAAAATCTCGCTTTATGCGGATGATATTCTAATATACATGAGAAATACTCAGTTAAATATCCCTAAACTCTTGTCTATTATATCACAGTTTAGCTCATTTTCGGGTTACAAGATAAACACTAACAAATCGGAACTTTACTGGGCAAGACCTCCAGATCAGCCCCTAGATAACATGCCCTTTAAAATTGCAGAAGAAGCATTTAAGTATCTGGGTATTATAATCTCCTCAAACCCAGAACAATGGTATTCTCTCAACATACCCCCAATTCTAAAAGTAATTAGAGAAACAATGAAGTACTGGCAAAATTTACCTATTTCACTTTCAGGCCGAATTGCCCTTTATAAAATGATATTATTTCCAAAAATCCTATACATCTGTCAAAATATACCAATTCTATTAAAGGAGAAAGATATCAAGATCTTAAACACGGCACTTAGAAAATTCCTATGGCAGGGCAGGAAACCTCGAATATCTCTTGAAAAGCTCTTTTTGCCCAAAAAATTTGGAGGTTGTGCTTTACCTGATCTACGGTTATATAATCTTGCATTCTTAGCTCGTATAGTAATAGATTGGATCTGCCTTAAAGATTATGCAACAAACAATGATCTAGAAAAGAACGTTAGCTTCCCCTATCTTCCAGTAGCCCTAATCCATGTAAGAAGAGGCGAAATTCCAAAGGAAATTAAGAAACTTCAGTCTATTTTTATCCCAATCAAAGCTTGGTTAAAGATATGTAAAATTTTAAATATAAATGAGAAAATTTCTACCTATTTGCCCTTAAAAGGAAGCCCATACTTTGAACTAGGGTTACAAATATCACCTCTTACAAGATGGGAAGCAAACGGTCTTGAAAGAGTAGCGCAATTAATCGATATGTCAAGGAAATGTATTAAATCATTTTCTGATCTCAGAAGTGAATTTGACATTCCACAAAAAGATTTTTTTGTTTACCTCCAGGCAAGACACTATGCTTGGAAGTTAATAAATGAAGCAGGTTGGAATTGGTCTCTGGGTCCATTAGAAAAATTGATAGCATTAGCTAATGGGGGCCAAATGTCAATATCTCTATGCTACCAAATGCTAAAGTTAAGTAAAGGCGTGAATCATATTAATAACATTGAACTAAAATGGGCCCCACTTATTGAACCAACTTCTATAGAAACAGGATATATTCAAACTTCCATCTTAAAGGTAAATCAAACAACATTCTCTTCTACTTGGAGGGAATCACATGTGAAACTTTTGCATATGACTTATGTAACTCCTGAAAAGGGACATAGATGGGGCAATACACAATTTAACAAATGCCCAAAATGCTCAATGGGAGCGGCGAACCTAAAACATATGTTATGGATCTGTCCAAAAATAAGAGAGGTATGGAAGAAAGTGGAATATTGGTTAAATAGAAAGCTTGGTATACCTTATGCGATTCTCTCTTTTATAAATGTAATTTTTCTTAAAACAGATGAAAGACTCCCCCCAGATAAGGAAAAGATAGTAAATGTCACAATATTAGCAACAAGATACCTAATCTTTAAAAAATGGAAAGAAACAGCAACTCCCAGTATCCCAGAGATAAAAAATTGCATAAAAAAGCAATGTATACTTGAACAATTTGATACAAAATTATTTGAAACCCAAGATGTTAACAGGTTCTTCCAAAAGTGGTCATCATTTATAAAAATCTTTCCAAAAAAAGAAATAGATCATCTAATTTATCCCTTCAGGAATTCAGATTTAGTTTTATTAGGAATTTGGTAAGAATAGAAACCAGTTCTCCCTGCTTCCCCTCTTCTCTCCTCCCCTTCTTTTTTTTTTTTTTTTTTTTTTTTTTTCTCCCAATCTCAATTCTCCCGGCCCCCCCCCCCCGCCGCTCATTTCCCCCCTCATTATGTTCATTTCTTTCTAATGCATTAAATTAATATCTACGTTTGATATGGGTACCCTGTAAACCTAATAAGACACTTTTCCAATACAGTTAGGAATAACAGTGAAGATAATCTAAGGTCCAAGAGACCTACACATGTAGTAATCTTAGATAAAATATTAGGTTAGATCAAGTTAGATGGAATTAGTGGAATCAGTCAATATACAAGAATAAATTGGGACTGACTTTGTCAAGTTACTTGTATTTTTTTTTTTTTTTTTTTTTTCTCTTCTTATCTTGTTCATGTAGATTATAAGTAATGCTATGTTTATTTTTCCTTTGATACATAGCCCTGCGAGGCGTAACAAGAACCTACATGTAGTAGGACCCAAACAGATATTGTATTGGAGATTGTATAAAAATAAAAGATTTAAAAAAAAAGAATGGAACAGAACCCTAACGCCTAGATTTAGAGTTTGGCGTTAGCCGTCAAAACCAGCGTTAGGGGCTCCTAATGCTGGTTTTGGGCTACCGCTGGTATTTAGAGTCAGTCAGGAAAGGGTCTAACGCTCACTTTGCAGCCGCGACTTTTCCATACCGCAGATCCCCCTACGCCATTTGCGTATCCTATCTTTTCAATGGGATCTTTCTAACGCCGGTATTTAGAGTCTTGGCTGAAGTGAGCGTTAGAAATCGACAAGACTCCAGCCGCAGAGAAAAGTCAGGAGTTAAGAGCTTTCTGGGCTAACGCCGGTTCATAAAGCTCTTAACTACTGTGCTCTAAAGTACACTAACACCCATAAACTACCTATGTACCCCTAAACCGAGGCCCCCCCACATCGCCGCCACTCTAATAAAATTTTTTAACCCCTAATCTGCCGACCGCACACCGCCGCAACCTACGTTATCCCTATAAACCCCTAATCTGCTGCCCCTAACACCACCGACACCTACATAATATTTATTACCCCCTAATCTGCCCCCCCCAACGTCGCCGCCACCTACCGGACCTCACCGCTACTATAATAAAGTTATTAACCCCTAATACGCCTCACTCCCGCCTCAATAACCCTATAATAAATAGTATTAACCCCTAATCTGCCCTCCCTAACATCACCGACACCTAACTTCAAGTATTAACCCCTAATCTGCCGACCGGACATCGCCACTACTCTAATAAATTTATTAGCCCCTAAAGCTAAGTCTAACCCTAACACTAACACCCCCCCTAAGTTAAATATAATTATTATCTAACGAAATAAATTAACTCTTATTAAATAAATTAATCCTATTTAAAGCTAAATACTTACCTGTAAAATAAACCCTAATATAGCTACAATATAAATTATAATTATTTTGTAGCTATTTTAGGATTAATATTTATTTTACAGGCAACTTTGTATTTATTTTAACCAGGTACAATGGCTATTAAATAGTTAATAACTATTTAATAGCTACCTAGTTAAATTAATTACAAAATTTCCTGTAAAATAAATCCTAACCTAAGTTACAATTAAACCTAACACTACACTATCAATAAATGAATTAAGTAAAATACCTACAATTATCTACAATTAAACCTAACACTATACTATCAATAAATAAATTAAATACAAATAAATACACTAACTAAAGTACAAAAAATAAAAAAAGAACTAAGTTACAAAAAATAAAAAAAGAACTAAGTTACAAAAAATAAAAAAATATTTACAAACATTATAAAAATATTACAACAATTTTATTTTAATTACACCTACTCTAAGCCCCCTAATAAAATAACAAAGCCCCCCCAAAATAAAAAAAAATGCCCTACCCTATTCTAAAATACAAATAGAAAAGCTCTTTTACCTTACCAGCCCTTAAACGGGCCTTTTGCGGGGCATGCCCCAAAGAATTCAGCTCTTTTGCCTGGAAAAAAACCCCACAATACCCCCCCCCCCAACATTACAACCCACCACCCACATACCCCTAATCTAACCCAAACCCCCCTTAAATAAACCTAACACTAAGCCCCTGAAGATCTTCCTACCTTGTCTTCACCACGCCAGGTATCACCGATCGGTCCAGAGGAGCCTCCGAAGTCTTCATCCAAGCCCAAGCGGGGGCTGAAGAGATCCATTATCGGGCTGAAGAGATCCATCATCGGGCTGAAGAGGTCCATCATCGGGCTGAAGTCTTCTATCAAGCGGCATCTTCAATCTTCTTTCTTCCGGATCCATCTTCATCCCGCCGACGCGGAACATCCAGCCTGCCCGACGACTTCCCGATGAATGACGGTTCCTTTAAATGACGTCATCCAAGATGGCGTCCCTCGAATTCCGATTGGCTGATAGGATTCTATCAGCCAATCGGAATTAAGGTAGGAAAATTCTGATTGGCTGATGGAATCAGCCAATCAGATTGAGCTCGCATTCTATTGGCTGTTCCGATCAGCCAATAGAATGCGAGCTCAATCTGATTGGCTGATTGGATCAGCCAATCGGATTGAACTTGAATCTGATTGGCTGATTCCATCAGCCAATAAGAATTTTCCTACCTTAATTTCGATTGGCTGATAGAATCCTAACACTGAAGATGGATCCGGAAGAAAGAAGATTGAAGATGCCGCTTGATAGAAGACTTCAGCCCGATGATGGACCTCTTCAGCCGCCGCTTGGATCAAGAGTAGACTTCAGCCCGATGATGGATCTCTTCAGCCCCCGCTTGGGCTTGGATGAAGACTTCGGATGCTCCTCTGGACCAATCGGTGATACCCGGCGTGGTGAAGACAAGGTAGGAAGATCTTCAGGGGCTTAGTGTTAGGTTTATTTAAGGGGGGTTTGGGTTAGATTAGGGGTATGGGGGTGCTGGGTTGTAATGTTGGGGGGGGTATTGTATGTTTTTTTTTTCCAGGCAAAAGAGCTGAATTCTTTGGGGCATGCCCCGCAAAAGAGCTTTTCTATTTGTATTTTAGAATAGGGTAGGGCATTTTTTTTATTTTGGGGGGCTTTGTTATTTTATTAGGGGGCTTAGAGTAGGTGTAATTAGCTTAAAATTGTTGTAATATTTTTATGTTTGTAAATATTTTTTTATTTTTTGTAACTTAGTTCTTTTTTTATTTTTTGTAACTTAGTTCTTTTTTTATTTTTTGTACTTTAGTTAGTGTATTTAATTTATTTATTGATAGTGTAGTGTTAGGTTTAATTGTAACTTAGGTTAGGATTTATTTTACAGGTAATTTTGTAATTATTTTAACTAGGTAGCTATTAGTTCTTAACTATTTAATAGCTATTGTACCTGGTTAAAATAAATACAAAGTTGCCTGTAAAATAAATATTAATCCTAAAATAGCTACAATATAATTATTATTTATATTGTAGCTATATTAGGGTTTATTTTACAGGTAAGTATTTAGCTTTAAATAGGAGTAATTTATTTAATAAGAGTTAATTTATTTCGTTAGATAATAATTATATTTAACTTAGGGGGGTGTTAGTGTTAGGGTTAGACTTAGCTTTAGGGGTTAATAAATTTATTAGAGTAGCGGTGAGGTCCGGTCGGCAGATTAGGGGTTAATACTTGAAGTTAGGTGTTGGTGATGTTAGGGAGGGCAGATTAGGGGTTAATACTATTTATTATAGGGTTAGTGAGGCGGATTAGGGGTTAATAAATTTATTATAGTAGCGGCGAGGTCCGGTCAGCAGATTAGGGGTTAATAATTGTAGGTAGGTAGTGGCGATGTTGGGGGTGGCAGATTAGGGGTTAATAAATATAATATAGGGGTCGGCGGTGTTAGGGGCAGCAGATTAGGGGTACATAGGGATAACGTAGGTTGCGGCGGTGTACGGAGCGGCAGATTAGGGGTTAATAATAATATGCAGGGGTCAGCGATAGCGGGGGCGGCAGATTAGGTGTTAATAAATGTAAGGTTAGGGGTGTTTAGACTCGGGGTACATGTTAGGGTGTTAGGTGCAGACGTAGGAAATTGCGTTAGGAGCTGAACGCTGCTTTTTTGCAGGTGTTAGGTTTTTTTTCAGCTCAAACGGCCCCATTGTTTCCTATGGGGGAATCGTGCACGAGCACGTTTTTGAAGCTGGCCGCGTCCGTAAGCACCGCTGGTATTGAGAATTGCAGTGGTGCTATACGCTCCCTTTTTGGAGCCGAACGCAGCCCTTCTGTGAACTCTAAATACCAGCGGTATTTAAAAGGTGCGGGGAAAAAAAAGCATGCGTAGCTAACGCACCCCTTTGGCCGTAGAACTCTAAATCTAGCCGTATGTGATTACAAGTTACAAGCATGTAAATATATATTTCTGCTTTCTTAAAATAAATTAATAATTTGCCATAAATATATTTGTGGAGGTAACAGAAAAAAACAACAACAAAAATAAAAACATTCTCAAGCCTAAAATAAAAAAAAGCAAATTACAAATGTAAAAATAAATAAATCAAGAACTGAGATTTTGGGCAAGATCATGAGTGAAGCGCTATTTATTGCTCCACTTATAAGTAAGCTTTTTACCTTATGTACAGAACATTGGAATGTAAAATATTTACAGTAAATACAAAGTTAAACACTATATTTAAAATGA